>NC_056744.1:1277087540-1277120040 GCF_019279795.1 Protopterus annectens
TGTGCAATTCTCTTTGAAAGAAGTGTCTCTTTTGACAACTGGAATAACACACTACATGATGTACATTCCTCTTTGTAAAGACTGATGATGTCAGCACCCTATAAGTACAGCAGGAGAAGAGAAACCACCCAGTAATGCGAATAGCATGCTGCGCTAATGTGTCTTTCGCAAGTGTTATAACATAGTTAGGTAGGTGTTTGAATCCTGCAAATGCTCTGTGTGTGTGTGTGTGTGTGTTGTTGGGGTGGGGCAGGGGGTGTGCATGTGGGCAATTCTCTTTGAAAGAAATGTCTCTTTTGACAACTGGAATAACACACTACATGATGTACATTCCTCTTTGTAAAGACTGATGATGTCAGCACCCTATAAGTACAGCAGGAGAAGGGAAACCACCCTGTAATGCGAATAGCACACTGTGCTAATGCATCTTTCTCAAGTGTCATAACATAGTTAGGTAGGGGTTTGAATCCTACAAAAGCCATGTGTGTTTGTCACACAGTTTGTCAATGTGTGGTGGGTTTTGCTTTTATTATTGTATGACATATAATTATAACAGTAAGTGCAATGCACACATCAGGTATGTGTGTGCCACATACAGATATGTACCTGTGACCTTCAATAGTTCCTATGTGTGAAGCCCGCCTCATATGAATACAGTTGTTACCTGTGCCAGTATGACATATAATTATAACAGTAAGTGCAATGCACACATCAGGTATGTGTGTGCCACATACAGATATGTACCCGTGACCTTCAATAGTTCCTATGTGTGAAGCCCACCTCATATGAATACAGTTGTTACCTGTGCCAGCATGTCCTGCAGATTCCCAGACTGTACACCATACATGTATGTTGTTGACAATGCAGGCTACTGCAGTGATCTGTGTCCTAGGCCAACTGGGTGACACACACTCATGAAAGCTGTGATATATTAATGTGGGTGAGAGTTCATGTCTGGAGTATATGTTACACATGTTATAACACAGCAAAGTCTGTGAGTAATGGACATCCAGTGTAGGTGTATGGCATGTTGATATGCATAAAGACACCTTCTTGCTTAGGCGATACACCAAGGGACTGCACAATACCTTTGGAAATGTGAATATTACAGGATAGACAAGAAAACACTTGTCCATATGTATACACCATTACCCGTTCTACATGATGGGTGCTGCCACCTACATGGTACTACTGGAATACTATGTTAAGTACATGCTGATGACAAAGTTACAGTTGCGTTACAGTAATAGAGCATGGCTTGGACAACAGGTATCTATCTGTATGATACCCTTCTGGTGGTCATGTGTGTCATGTGTAGACTGCATTGTAGGCCACTGTATACATTTCCAGTCGTGGATGAACATATCGCTAGTGTGTTGGCATGTACGTGAGACTGCTATATTTCAAACAGTATTCTTCCCAGGGATGTGTGGGGCTCAGTAAGAATGGCTACTGGTATAGTGTAGTACTGCAGGGATATCACTGACACTGGGTTTCCTACATCTGTGTATCAGTTGAGGATACATCATGTAATAGGTTCATAGGTTCATACTAGGCTATCTGTCCTAGGGCAGTTATAAGCCTAGCCAGACTGAGTTTGTCTTTCGCCACCCATTTTAAATGTATTTTCATATGGCCTTTTTCCAGGTTACTATACTCAGCCTCTGTGTAACAGTGACACAGAAGTGAAACCCAGGGTAGACCTACAATCTCCCATCCACTCAGCAACAGTCCTCTTGCAGAGAGTCATTAAGGGACTCTCCCTAACCTGGACTGTGATTTTATTCCAGAGTGAAGGGAGCCTCTGGGTTACGAATCTGTCCCTCCAGCATGTCCTATTTATGTAAGTGCTGAGGTGCAAGTGTCAGGAGCGCATAGCTCCATGGAAATTGGATTTTCTGAGGTGCAGCATGTCCATTAATTCCAGGTTGGACATGGTTCTATATGTCAGGCATCTGTTGGAGCCCTTTGATGCCCTTGGTGAGGTCCTTTGTGGACTTTCCAGTTGCTGCAGGACAGGTCTCTGGTAAGGTACACCACAAAAGGGGCATTGTACTCAATTATGGGCCTGATGAGGGATGACTAAAGAGGCACGATGACCTCCCGTGATCTAGCTGTGAATCCCTTCATGATTAGGTGGCCTATATAAACTGTCTGTGTAACCACTACAACCATGTGGTTGTCAAATGAGAGTTTGCTATCAACTCGGGTCCCCAGGTCCCTAATCATGTGTACAGTACTTAATGGCTTACCACCTATGTGTTAATTTGTGGGAACTTTGTTCTTGCCAAAGGGGATGACTACACATGTTTTGGCGTTTAGCTTGAGGCCATGGCTCTGGCACCAGTTGTCTGTTTCTATGAGGCCCTTTTGTAGGATGCTTCTGTTGGCTGGTGAGTTGATTATGGAGCCCAGTTTGCAGTCATCTGCGAACCTGCTCAGCCACAGTCCATTTGTGTTGGCCTGTACCTCTGAGAAATATAAACCAAACAAGAGAGGTCCCAGGGATTCTGTGGGACGCCACTTGTAACCGGTTTGGAGTGTAACATGGCTCCAGCAATTCTGACCATGTGTGTTCTGTCCATGAGCCAGTTTGCAATCCATCTAGTGACATAGGGGTTTATAGTTATGCTGGTGAGCGTCTCTATAATGCCCGAGTGGGGTATTGTATCGAAGGTTTTTGCGAGGTCCAGGTAGGCTGTGTTGAACACCTTCCCCTCGTCACTGGCCTTGGTGACTGTTTCAAAGACATCAACCAGGTTTAAGAGGCAGGATGTGCCCTCAACAAAGCTGAACTGGGTAGGATCCAGTGTCTGTAGGTCCCCAATAGCTTTATTTATGAGGTCTATGATGATCCTTTCCATAGCTTTGCAGACCAAGCTAGTCAGGCGCATGGGGTGATGGTTTCCAGGATCTATTGAGGCACCACCTTTGTGGAGAGGGATCACTGTTGCTGTACGCCACTCCTTGGGTACATATCCTGTAGTAAGGCTGGGATTGAACAGTAGTTTTATGTTTGTGTTTAGTTCTTCTTGGAGTTCATGTATGATGCAGCCTGGGACACTGTCTGCTCCCATTGATGCTGTGTTTTTGCTTTGGAGAGGGTGACTGAGCATCTCAGATGTCAGGGGGGCATCACTCTGCTGGGATATATATTTGCCCTTGTGGTGGGGAGGGGGGTGAGATGTTTGTGCTGAACCTGTCAGCAATGATGTTGGCAATGTATATGGCTTAGGTGTATTCCTTGTCATTTAGGACAACTTCAGAGCATATCTGGTAATTCCCATCCAGATTCCTAACATACGTAATGAAAGCCTTGTGATTATCCTTAGTGTCTTGTGCAATATTTCTCTTGAAGCTGACCTTAGATGATTTTATGAGTGCCTGTAATGTTTTCAAAATACTGATCAGAGATGCCTTCCCTTTCTGGGATATTGCTCGATCATGTAGTAGCTTCCTCCTTCTATTGTTTTCTGTTATGTGGCTGGGGTCCACCAGAAAGGACGTCTGTCTTTGGAGGATTGGGTCATGGTTATATTTGGAATTGCATGATCTGTGCATTCCTGAAGGTGTTCATAGAATGCGTTTATAAAGGATTCAGCAGTGTGGGCCGTATTTTCCACAGGCCCGGGGGATTTGAAGGATTCCACCACTGTCTCGGTTTTGAGGTGTGTAGAATTTGCTTTAGACAACTCTTTCACTGTGGTTTCTGGGCAGGGGCTGGGGTTGGTATGTGAATATACAGTGAGATTACTCTATGGTATGATCTTACCAGTGAGGGATACACTTCTGGTCTGGAGCATAGAGTCCCCATGTTGGTGATGATCAGGTGTAGTATGTTCTACCCTCTTGTGGGAGTGGTAACAAGTTGTTCCATAGCATTTGAGTTTATGAATTCTAGGAACCTTTGGCCTAGGGTGTTGGAGCTGCAGTAATGCTCCCAGTCTATGTGTGGGTAGATGAAGTTGCCCAATATAATGTTGTTTGGAGACACCTTCATATTTACATGTGTTCATAAGTAGGCCAAGTGGGTTACCTGGGTTTAGGAGGGTGGTCTGTAGCAGGCTATGAACTGGAAGGCAGTTGTACCCACTGTTAGTTGCACGTGGATAGTCTGTGATGCTTCATGCTGTGGCACCAACCTGGAGGTGTGGGTATCCTTGACATCTATTGATACTCACCCTCCTTTCGTAGTTAGTTCCATGTTTTGGGGCTGTAAAGCATGGTATGAGGTGTAACCTGGTAGTGCTAGGGTGCTCTTGGGAGCCTTGAACCAGGTTTCTGTTACTGCACAGATATCAACATTCTCCATGCTGAGTAGAGCTTGAACTGCATGCATCTTGTGGTTTAGATGTCTGGCATTGAGTATCATTACTTCCAGTTTCTTATCCCCTGTGATACCTATGTAGGTGGGTTTGTGTTTTCAGCCTTACCACCAGAATGCAAACATGTGCAGACATTACACTTTTGGAATTAACACTGGTGTATAAAAACACTACAATGACAATCATACTGTTAATGCATCAGGCATGCTGGGATATACCCACATTGTTATCATTACACTGTACTGTAAACAACATGATAATATTACTACAGTGCTATGTAGTCACCCTGTGCATCAGCACCATGCTATCCTGTTCCTGCATCAATGTTACAGATTGCAGGAGGTGGCACAGTTTCATCATATGCACAGGGTGTGTACTTGGTATGTCAGAGTCTGCCATTGACACATCCAATCAACATGTATGTGTGTGTGTGTGTTAGTGAGGGACAACAGTACAAAATGGGACAATGTTGATGTGGTGTGTGTGTATGTGTTAGCCCTAGGTGTTAGCATTATGCATGTGTGTATGCATGCACACAGTTCCACCACATGGCTGCCATATACGGGTGTTTGTGGACAGCCACAGACTGTACCTGCCAGGTCATACAGATCACTGTCTCTGGCCATGGACACGGTACCTGTGCCTGGCAGGGGTGCTACGGACAGTATCAGGTACTAAGCCAGACTGGGTACTGTCATCAGAAGCAGTTGGTTGATGACTGGACCCTGCTGGGACTGTCCAGAGCCATGTGCATGTAGTCTTCTAGGACGGTCTGGTGACAGCACAGACCCAGCATTGTTGGGGCTGGTACTGGCACTGTGGGAGTGGCTGCGGATTTGTTGTCGTCCACGACGACTGCCAGCTGATGATGTTGCTGGCATACGTCCATGTCGATGCCTCCACCGTCCTGCATTGCCCTGGCTCATGGACATGTAGTTGTGGAACAGATCTAATGTGTTCCCCCAATGTTTGTCAATGACCTCGCCGACAGTACGGATGGCAGCCGCAACGTCACGCATAGTGTCATTCATAGCAGTGCGATGTGCTCTAAGCTCCCTCAGACCCTGTCTGGTGTACTGTTCCATACGTGCCTGCATTACAGCACGGAACATAGCTGAGGTTAAAAGACCTCTGTGGGCACGTCTGACAGGGGCAGTATGACCACGGATGCTCCCACGAGAACCCCTGGATATCTGCCTGTGTGGTACCATGTCAGGACTCTGGCCATGGCTGCTGTGAGGGAATGCATGTGCCACTGATACCACATTACCCTGGTCAATGCCCACTGTATGCTGTCCCTCACCTATGGACATTGGTGACAATGGATGTATCGGCAGGATGACTGTGCGCATTGATGGGGTTGACTGCTGTGTACTGTCGATTGGCTGACCAACAACAGACCCTGTCACACCTCCCTGTGCCATTACACATGTATCATCATTATCACTATCCCCAGCAGTGGCTTCAGGTTCCCTGCTGCACGGCAACAGAGCAACACCAGAACCTGTGAGAGGAAGTCAGGAAACACAGTTTACAATGTGTACACAATGTTACCACAGATGCACACGGGCACATGCACACATGCACATGGGTACATGGGCGCACATGCACACATGCACATGGGCACATGCACACATGCACATGGACACATGCACACGGGCACACATGCACACATGCACACGGGCACACGGGCACACATGCACACATGCACACGTGCACATGCACACATGCACATGCACACATGCACATGGGCACACATGCACACTCCTCAGTACAGCAGATACAAACACACACACACCTGCAATCCAACACATACACAATACTGTTTGAGGGTATTATAAGTATTAATATTATTATTAGTATTAATAGTATTGTTATTACACACTCACCAGCATGGATTGGCTGCCTTGCTGTTACTCCAGAGGGACCTGCACAAATAAGAGAGTTATTGTCAGTGGCCACAACTGTGCCATTGATACTGTGAGTATGATACAGTACAGTAGTACAACAGTTGGCTTTCACAGGTGTACTGATGATATTCAGAATATCAATCTTGCATAAGAATAAGCAGGATAACAGCTACACACACAGTACACATCTCACACATGCATGAACTACCAGTGCAGAGAACAGTTAACTACAGATATGGCATGTTACCTGCACTCCATGTCCACATGCTGGGTGGCTCCAGCCTCCATTATGACACATGTCTGTGGATGTTGTTGTTGTTGGCCTGGAGCCACAACACTTAGGAGGAGCTCCTCCACTCTGGTGAGGGGGGGGTGGATAGGTACCCCACCACCTGTAGCAAGCTGTTGTCTGTGGATATCAGACACACACTGACGGACATTTCTAATTAAATCACTGCAGTGATGGCATACCTGCTCATATGTCCGGTTATGCATGGCTATGTCATTTACCCGACGGACAAGGTCTTGCCACAGTGCAGCCCTCTCCTGCTGGTTCTGGCTGGTCCTGGAAAACAGTGTGGAAAAATCCTGCACCAGGCTCCGGTGTATCTCCTCATCCTCTGCAGCTGAATAACAGGGGTTGCTCTGATGCACCATCGCCCTAGAAGGAAAAGAAAAATATGTGAGCAAGTAATATGGCACACGTAATACTCTACTGTACTGATATCACTGAACTGCCATATATAGCATCTGTCTGTCTATCAGGGGATACACATGTAAATTACCACATATCAGTGCTCAGCCAACAACTGTGTGACAGTGCCTGGCACACTCCATACAACAAACTAGTACACACCAGCACTCGGCACACTGTTTGAGGTACAATGCACAACCTCACACTGGGGGTATGTATCAAGCTAATGGATGGAGAATATTGTCATCCCATGCAATGCATGCAATGCACATTTACAGTTTCACTGGTAATCCACCCTAGTCTTTGCTGCCATACCCCTACCTACACCGCAGTCGTACACTGTGAACTACAGCACAACATATGGCAATGTAGTATGTTTGTATCCCAATAAATGACACATCCTTCTCTGGCCTCACACCGAGGACACACACTACCATGACAGACACAAAGTCATGCTGTGCAATCACACCATTACAGACCTTGCACACAGTCAGTGTCACACTCATTCCACCTCACATAGTTGGTATTGCAATGGGTACATGTGTGTGTGCATTGTCATAGGTAGGTACTATGCTATTGGCCCTGGGCCTATGGCAGCATAGCCTTATGCTACCCTGCCCCTTGGGACACATGTAATGTGATTGTACTTGCTCCTGTCAAATAGTTACACAGAGGTGACTCATACGGCATATTACCTATCTCCATAACATTCATCAGGGGTATGTCTGAAATCTACTAATAAGGAGCCTTGCTTGTTAATGCTGGGTGGTTTAGTCCAGGTTATGGCTTATTTATGGATAGGAACCTGTACTTCCAGCATGTGCTTTTTACTGCGGTGACAAGGATGAAGGCCATAGGTCATTTAGGCTGGACAGATTGTGAGGTGTTACCATGGCAGTTGGACAACTGGTATGGGTGTGACATAACTCTGTATATCCAGCAGTGGTAACATCTGTGCAGGTCGTATGAAAGGCACTCTATCTGTGGTTTTGTCAGTCACTCTGCATAGAGAATGTGTTTGAGGGCATTATCACTCTTTGTTAGGTATGTCTGTGGCCTTTTCCCTTGCTGTAGTTGTCATGGGAGGTACATACCGTGTAGGACATTGTGAGGTATAGAGGGGTACACTGACCTACGTTTCCCTAGCTGACAAACCATTTGTGATGACACGTACCATGTACAGGGATTACAAGACTAGTGTGCCACCGTGAATATCAAAGGGGAGGCTATTGTACACTTGTTTCCCATGTTCCCTTCTAACACCTCCTGTAGTAGGCAGGCAACCACCTATGTGGTAGTTAGTGGTTAAAGTGTTTTGGAATGGGGTATGGTACTCCAGTATCCACACTGGTGTTCAGTCCATGCCTTCATCACCAGGCACCTGTTGCAGTACATCTGCCCCCATGTGCCTCTCTCACTCTATATATATATATATATATATATATATATATATATATATATATATATATAGATATATTAATATACATACATATCTATAGACATTCATATCTGTCTGTATATGTGTATGTATCTATATATATATATATATATATGTATGTGTCTATTACATCTATATGTATATACATATTCTATATATCTATGTATCTATATATGTCTATCTATTTATACATACCTCTCTATCTATGTACATATATATATATATATATATATATATATATATATATATATATACATACACATACACACACTAACATACTTCTAATCATCCATTGCTGTACAACCTACATTGTACATTGTACTACAACCTACATTGATATGTGCACATAGCAACCTTCAGCTACATAGGTATGTCCAGCCTTCACTAACAGTTGCAGTATGTCCTTTGCCCTATGCACATATTCATATACATATAGATACAGACTGCTAACACATATGGAGGGTTCACAGTATGTAGATTATTAGATTATGTAGTTTACATTACCTTTGTTTCTGACAGCTTTTTTTGGATGGCTGGCTTGCTGGCTGGCCGGCTGGCTTGATGGCTTGATGGCTTGATGGCTTTTTTTTTTTTTTTTTTGGTCTCTCTCTTTCTCTGTCTCTCTCTCTCTCCCTCCAGTGGCTGCAATGATATTATTGCATGTGTGGAGTGGCAGTACAGGCTGCTTTTGTAGGTATCTGCACATGTGCATGTAATGGCCTCTGCACCAATTGTTGGCCAGCATTTACTAATTGCATGCAGCTTGCTGTGTCGTAATTGCAGTTCTCACTGTGATTTCAGGACAGTGCTATAAAATGTTAGGTTAGGTAGGCATAGGCCTTTCAGTTTAGCAAGGTGGGGACCATGCTGGTTTGCTGTGGACACTGTTATGTCAGTCAAAAGGTTGGTAAGTCTCATATCTAAGGCTGTGTTGTAGCCACTGAAATGCATGTTGTACTGAAACCTGACTGTTGCTTCTTGCAGTTCATTCTTCTCAGTGTGTATGTTAACTCACACCTAATAATGCTAACACTGTTTACATGGGAGTATGTACTTTCCTGTGGGACTCGTGGATTAACTGGTATAAAACAGTAGCTCTTGCAATGTGTTGCTATGGCGTCACTATTTTGCATTTACATTCACTCCTTGAAGGCCTGATATTTGTCTTTACTGGAATGTGTTGCTATGGCTTTCCTATTTTCCATTTACATTCACTTCTTGTAATGCATGATATATTTCTTTCAGCAGCAATTTCTTATATGTTTGGTGTGGTTTGGTGACACTGCATGCCGTTTGGTGAGGCCAAGGTCTGGGGTTTGACACTTACAAGGGTATCTTATTTTGCTGCTGAGCAGTAGTAGGGCCTTGTACTTTGTACTAACAGTTATGAATATCAGGCACATGCAGTGCTTGTAAACTGCTATACTGTCCTTAGTTTGTTAGATGGCTACATCCTTTGATATTTCTGGGTTGTACTCCTACATGAGGGTGTGCTTGTGGAAGCAATTCTACAGCTATTCTCAGAGTGTGTAACAGCAGACAGGCTGATATGCCTGTGTGTTTCTGACACTTGCAGGCCTCAGATACTCTCGGGTATATATTTGAGCAGCCTCAGGGAACGGTACATATCAGTGGGATACACCCGTGATATATTTCAGATATTCTGCAGTTGTGACTGTGGGGTATTTTCAGCATATGTATTACTACACCATTTCTGACATGCAAGTAGTGTGTACTTTAACTTATTGATGGCCACCATTACGTGGGATTCCCCACCTTTCTGCCTACTGTTAGTACATTTCGCAGCGGGTCAGTGGGGCACAGGTAACATTTTGTGACAAATGAAGGACATCCCTGTAAATCAGTCACAGTTGGGATGTCTGGCCTCATACCTATTCAAATATGGTGGTGTTTATCCTGCTCTGATACCGTGTGTGTTTTGTAAGGTGCTACTGTATCATTATTACCTACTAGCATGGCTGTTTCTCTTATCACACTCATGTAATGCAATTCCACAAGAATTGCCACTAAACATACAGGGAACAAGCTTTGTGTAATGGCCTTCCTATATTCCCTTTACATTCACTTGTTGTATTTCATAATATAATTCTTTCAGCAGCATGTTCTTGTATATTTGACATGGCTCAGTGGTAATTCATGCAGACTAGTGTTTCCAAGGTCTGGGGTTTGAGACTGACAGGGGTATTTTATTTTGCTGATGAGCAGACTACAGGCCTTGTCATACAGAGTGACTAAGTCACTTTTAAGCAGTTGTAAGCGGGTTTGCCGCAGGGAAAGGTACATATCAGTGGGATACACCCGTGATATATTTCAGATATTCTGCAGTTGTGACTGTGGGGACTGTGTGTGTGTGTTTTGAGCATATGTATTACTACACCATTTCTGACATGCAAGTAGTGTCTACTTTAACTTATTGATGGTGTACATTACGTGGAATTCCCCACCTTTCTGCCTACTGTTAGTACATTTCACAGGGAGTCAGTGGGGCACAGGTAACATTTTTTGACAAATGAAGGACATCCCTGTAAATCAGTCACAGTTGGGATGTCTGGCCTCATACCTATTCAAATATGGTGGTGTTTCTCCTGCTCTGATACCGTGTGTGTTTTGTAAGGTGCTACTGTAACATTATTACCTCCTAGCATGGCTGTTTCTCTTATCACACTAATGTAATGCAATTCCACAAGAACTGCCAGTAAAGTTACAGGAAACAAGCTTTGTGTAATGGCCTTCCTATGTTCCCTTTATATTCAGTCCTTCTATGTCATGATATATTGCTTTCAGCACCAAGTTCTTGTATATCAGTTATGGCTTAGTGGTAAGTCATGCAGACTAGTGTTTCCAAGGTCCTGTGTTCGAGACTGACAGGGGAATTTTATTTTGCTGATGAGCAGACTACAGGCCTTGTCATAAAGAGTGACTAAGGCACTTTTAAGCAGTTGTAAGCGGGTTTGTGCTGGTTTGCGCGATGCTCACGCATGCGCACAGTCGTTTAGCTACGCGCACACTCGCTCAGCTAAGCACACACCAGCGCACACCTGCTGACTCCTGCTTAAAAGTGCTTACTCTCGCTAACACCTGCACTAATTTCTTTTAAAGAAAAGAAAATGGGGAGATAGGAAAGTGGTGAAGAAGGGAGCACAAAGAGGGTAGGACAGTAGGAAAACAAGCTCGGAATTTGCAGAAAGGATGTAGGGAAGGCCCATAGCTGCCCATTTCTTTATCAGCAACAGCTGTGCATATGTGTGTAATTTGGTGTGAAATTTGAAACCTTCCACCCCTAAGAGAGGGGTGAGGACAACAAAATATGTTGTACAGCCAATTTTAATTATCAGCTGACATGTCCAGCAGACATGCCTGCAAAATGGGCAGCTATGTATGGGGCGTAATTTTTTTGTGGGAACAGAGTGCCCCTTTTTTTTTTTTCAGGTGAGAGTGGAATGTGAGGTACAGGAAGTAGGTATATTTGGGGAGGTAAGTTGGGGAGGTTAATAGACAAGACAAACAAAACGCATACAGGGGCGGAGTATGACAGATGTGGGGGGGTACACAATTGACGGGGACGGATGTTTGGATATCACGAGCCCATGAGCCCACAGATGGCAACAGTGGAACTGAGATCCCCACCCATGGGCAGTTACCACTGCACCTTCACTGCCCAGGATGGGGCTGTGCTGGGGGCTGTATAGGATGGGCAGGCACACCCGTGAGTTGCGCCATCCTCGCCTCAAGCTGGCATAGGGGTTCAAACACAGAATGCCTGATCTCGCTATGCACCACAGACCGGACACTTTGGAGGGTGAGTGGACATTCTCCTCCGGCCACGCTTGCAGAGGGGGGATGAGCCCCATCCCCTGTAGTGCTTCCACCTGAAGGTGGCACAGGGCCACCGGTGGAGGTTCCGGCCTGGGCACTGGTGCCAGGTGTACTCGCCAGCTGAGGTCGGAGAGGTGTGTCCGCTGGAACTCGCCTTCCCTGTTGTCCTATGTTTAGCAGTATTATATGGCATTTTGGGTTAGTAACATACAACACCATTCAACATTAGTTGTAACAGCATGCATCAGTATTCCCATTAACCAAACACCCATGAATTCCAAATATTGGACAGAAAGCATAACACATGCATATTTAGAACAACAGTACACAATCCAACAGCATGCACGGTTGATTGATGGCAACAGGCCATCAGGTTTGGATATGTGAACAGGGAACATGCATCAACGTACATGCAGATATGTATGAACCAACAGGACAAATGTCCATGGGAATTAATTGTGTATACACATACCCAGTTTGGTGTGGAATGGCATCATTTGTGAAAATGGGGTAGGGTGAAGAAATATTACATTAACAACTTAAACTACCTATATATATGCTGTACATTCCTAGTAGCTGCAGATATATATCCCCTACATGTCTTTGTACAGTTTCCTATATGTAACCTTAGGAATGTTTGTGATGGGAATGTTACTGCTACATTAATATACATTCCATTTTTATTCATACATGTTCATATCTGGCTGTGTTCAGGTACAGCATCCTGCTACATTTGATTTATATGGCTCTAGACAACTGTGGATGTTCAGTATTTCATACAACCATACTATCTCCATATTGCAAGGGTACAGCACCATATCCAAATTGTGGGACAGACACATTCCAGGTTCAGTACTTTATTACACCCATTTCACTCTTTGGTTGTGGCTGTTTCATTCATTTCATTATGTACTGACTGCAGTATAACTTTATTCCAGACCTATTACAGCTTTCTTGGTCAATTCATACCCTCTTTCTCACACTCTCACTTGTTTTATTTTTACAACTCAAGATGGTACTTAATTTTAGGTGTTATTAACATTTCTTACTTGGTTACAACAATCCTTTTCAACAGACTCACTTATTTCATATGGCAGATTTTAAAAGGGGATGTATTTGACACATGTCTATCATTTGTAGATTGATTACCAGTCATTTTAAGGGTGAAGCAGTTATCTGATATTACAATACAAGTGGAAACTCTATTTCAGACTTGTTTAATGTTTATTTCTGGATTACAGGCTGCATCACTTATCTAATTTCACAGTACTAGCAGAATCTTTCTTCTAGGCTTATTTGAACTTTATTAATATGTAACAACACTGAACTCTTTTACAAGCTGTCTCACTTATATTCTATAACAATTCCAGAAAAATAATTACTAACCTGCCTGGTGGCGCAACCTCAGCAGCCTATCAGCATAGGCTCGCTGATTCATGGAACGGACACCTGCAGCTGTAATATAAATGAAGTAATATTAGAACATAAAGCCATAGATGAGGGTAAGGTGGTTCACACAGCCTATCTAGAGCTCGCCAAGGCTTTTGACACCATCCCCCACTCTGGAATTATAGATAAACTCACTAAACTAGGTATAAATCCCTATGTCACAAGATGGGTTGCCAACTGGCTCACTGACAGAACCCACACTGTGAAAGTAGCAGACTCCAAATCCAACTTCAGACCAGTGATAAGTGGAGTACAACCAGGATTGCCAGACGTCCCTATTTGGGCGTGACTGTCCCAAAATCAGCAGCCTGATGCCGAGTCCCGCCCTGCTGGTTTAAATCCCGGACAGCCTCTGCTTTGTTTTTTTTTTTTGATTGGCCCGTATACCGGCATACGGGCCAATTAAAAATCGCTAAACACGGAGCTTCTTGTGTTTAATGCGGAAGTTGTTTAGCAATTTACGTCGCAGTTCCGCATTAAACAGAAGTAGCTCTGTTTTGCGATGTTTTGATTGGTCCGTATACCGGCATACGGGCCAATCAAAACATTGCAAAACAGAGCTGCTTCTGTTTAATGCGGAACATTGCAGTTCTGCATTAAAGACGTGGAAGACCTTTTTTTTTAGTCCCTACCTGGCCAGTCGGAAATCTGGCAACCCTGAGTACAACAGGGTTCAGTTCTGGGTCCTCTCCTGTTTGGTATCTACTTTTCTGAAGTATAGGCTAACACAGAAGGTCTTTGGCTAATGAAGTTCGCAGATGACTGCAAACTTGGAGCCATAATTGAAACTCCTAATGATGTGGACATCCTACAAAAGGGCTTCACTGAGACAGATGCCAAAGCCATGGCCTCAAGCTCAATTTCAAAAAGTGCATTGTCATCCCCTTTGGTAAAAACTCCGTACCCATGAGCTACCACATAGGTGGTAATCTACTTAACACCAAAAGTGTGATAAGAGACCTTGGGACACAGGTGGACAGTAGTCTTTCCTTTAATAATCACATTGCCACAGTAGTCAGAAAATCCTTCTATGTGGCACACCTCATCACAAAAGGTTTCTCATCCAGGAAAAAATAGGTCATTGTTCCCCTCTACTCATCACTCATTAGACCCATTATAGAGTACAATGCCCCTTTTGGTATGTACCTCACAAGGCATCTACAACAACTGGAAAGGCTGCAGAAATACCTCACAAAGAGGATTACCGGCCTCAAACAGATGCCCTACGCATGCCTTCTCAAAAAACTCCAGCTTTACTCCATTGCATATCGCCTACTCAGAGGCAATCGCTGCCTAACATACAAAGCTATGTCAAACCCAGAGCTGTTGGACATGCTCCACTTAAAGAAATCCCAATCCGTCCGAGCCACATGCTCTAAGGACTTAAACCTTGTCACCACAATAAACAGAATATGCTGGAAGGATAGAGTCCTGTCCCAGAGACTTCCTATACTCTGGAACAAACTACCTATCTCTATCAAACAAATCTCCTCATTAGCACTCTTCAAGAAAAATCTTGATGATGGATGGGAAATAGGAAATTCACCCTGGGGATCACCTCTGTGGCTCTGCTTGACAGGGGCACAGGAAAATAATTTTCTTGGGTGGCAAAAGCTAGGGTACCTTTTTAGCTAGGAATGTATATGCCCTAGGGCTGATAGCCTAGTACCTACCTGATTTGTACATATGCTTATGCTGAAAATGTATTTGTGAGCTCTGCTTGTGTTAATTGTGCTTAAATGATCAACAGTGCACCCTGCTGAAACGAAGAGAAATGTGCATATATTATGGTATCTGAATTAAATGTGTATGTTTTAATAGAGGACACTGGCACATCAATGGTTAATCAGCTGGCATATTTTAAGAAAAATAGGGAAATGTAAACCAGCTGTTAAATCATTAAATGGTACCCCACAGTGCTGAGTAGGACTGGAGATGCTAGGTCTCAGAGCAGCCATTATCTGTTGACTTTTGTAAAGTAGGGGGAAGTGCAAATGTCTCTAGCTCCTAGGCATTGCCATACAAGCTCTACATGTGTATTGTAGCAGTCTGCTAAAGTCCTGTCTCAAGTTTCGAAAGAAGATCATGTAAGAACATGGAGTCAGGTGAGCAGATGAAGTAATTCTGCAAGTCATCTTAGATATTATATTTTACAGGGAAGTAGTCTCAGAATATATTTATTTTACTTATTTTACATTTGTTTACCGGAAACATAAACAAGCTATACAACAGAAGGAGGAAACTAGTACAGGAAAGAGTAAAATCCCAAGAAGGGAAGACATCCCTGATCAGTATCAGCAAGAAACTACGATCCCTCATAAAATCATCCAAGGCGAGCTTCGAAAGAAAAATTGCCAAGGACTCCAAAGATAACCACAAGGCATTCTTTAGCTATGTCAAGAATCTAATTGGCAATGCTCAGATCTTCTCAGAGTTAGTGCAGAATGGCACAAAATACACTGAACCAACCAATATCGCCAACATCCTGGCAGGCAGGTTCAGTGCAAACTTCACCCCCTCTCACCCTCAAAAGGGCCCATAACCATACCAGAAGAATGTAGAGCCCCTGAAATCACAGACACTCAGGTTAAAACAGCCCTCTCCAAAGCCAAAAACACAGCATCAATGGGACCAGACAGTGTCCCGGGCTGTGTCCTACATGAGTTCAAAGATGAACTAACCCCTCACCTAAACACATTGTTCAAACTCAGCCTCTCCACAGGCTATGTACCCATAGAGTGGCACACAGCAATGGTTATTCTGCTCCACAAAGGTGGAGGCACAACAGACCCCGGGAACTATGGCCCTATAAGCCTGACTAGCTTGGTCTGCAAGGCTATGGAGCACTTCATCATGGAACTCATTAACAGAGACATTGGGAACCTCCAAACAATGGACCCTTCCCAGTTCAGCTTTGTTAAGGACAGATCATGCCTCCTAAACCTGGTGGACTTCTTTGAGACAGTTACCAAGGCTATAGATGAGGGAAAGGTGGTACACACGGCCTACCTAGACCTCGCAAAGGTCTTCGACACCATTCCCCATTCTGGTATTATAGACAAGCTCACCAGCCTGAACATAAACCCCTACATCACAAGATGGGTTGCCAACTGGCTCATGGACAGAACCCATATGCTGAGAGTTGCGGGAGCTAGGACCGACTCTAAACCAATTACAAGTGGCGTTTCCCAGGGCTCAGTCCTAGGACCCCTCCTGTTCGGCATATACTTCTCAGAGGTACAGGCAAGCACAGGAGGACTATGGCTGACCAAGTTCGCAGACGACTGCAAACTAGGGGCTATAATTGACTCAACGGCTGACACAGATATCCTCCAAAAGGGTCTCACTGAGACGGATACCTGGTGTCAAAATCATGGCCTCAAGCTAAATACCAAAAAGTGCATAGTCATCCCCTTTGGAAAAAACAAAGTACCCACAAACTACCACATAGGTGGTAGTCCCCTAAATACAGAAAACATAATAAGGGATCTGGGGACCCAAGTAGATAGTAATCTCTCCTTTGATAATCACATTGCCAAAGTGGTTAGAAAATCTCTCTATGTGGCCCACCTAATCACAAAAGAGGTCATTGTGCTCCTCTACTCATCACTCATCAGACCCATCATAGAGTACAACGCCCCATTTGGGATGTACCTTACAAGGCACCTGCAACAGCTGGAAAGACCACAGAAGTACCTCAACAAGAGGATCACTGGCCTCAAACAGATGCCATATGCAGCTCGACTGAAGAAACTCCAGCTGTACTCGGTTGCATATCTCCTACTCAGAGGTTATCTCTACCTGACATACAAGGCCATGTCCAACCCAGAATTGATGGACATGCTCCACCTAAAGAAAACCTTATCCCCTCAAGCCACATGCTCTATGGATCTAAACCTCACCACAACAATAAATAGGAAGTGCTGGAGGGATAGATTCCTGTCCCAGAGACTTTCCATGCTTTGGAACAAGATTCCAATCTACATTAGACAGAGCTCCTTGCTAACACTCTTCAAGAGAAACCTTGACGAGTGGATGGGAAACAGAAAGTTTGCCCCGGGGATCACTTCAGTGGCTCTGCTGGACAGAGGCACAGGGAACTAATCTAAGAGGGCGGCGAAAGCCAACACATTCTGGCTAGGCTTATAAATGCCTTCGGGCAGAAAGACTTGTACCTACCTATAAACCTATGAAAGTCCAACTGGACAAGTTGCCCATTTTCAGCGGAGGCCCAGGGAGAAAAGCTCCAGTTACTTAATGCTACTTTATGAAAATGTGGTAGAATGAATTTGCTGTACAGGCTTGCTTACATTCTACATGATAGTATTTACATTCATCGAACATTCATGCTACATTCCTACTACATTCTTGAATTTACATTCATAGTATACTGTTGTTATACACATTTACATTCATAGTACATTGTTGTAATACACAATACTATTGTTAACATTCCACTGAGATTACAATTAGAGGTAGGTAGTAGGCTTGCATAATAAATTGGTCAGAGTTCCAGTGTTTACATTAGTGATAAATATGAACAGTTTATTAGGGTAGGATCTGTTATGGCAATGACATTTGTATATACAGTTTAAGATACAGTCTGATAGGGTAATGACAATGTTTGCATTTTGAGATAAAGAAAAAGAATGAGTAAATGGGTACCTAAAGAGAATGGTGAGCTTGTGTTAGTAGTTTAACCCAAGTACCTACAGCAGAAGAATAAGTGTGAATAGATTAGCCTGGGTCTGAACAGACTATAGACTATTCTGTCTGGGGCTTGACTAGAAAGACTGCTCACGTATTTCATTTTGCCTTGCCCAAGTAAGTAACTTAACTAAGAAACAGTAAAATTCTCTTAGATTCAGTCAGAAATGTAGTGAAACTTAATTTACATATTGTTTTTCTTCATTTGTCTGAATCTGTCCTTCAATGTTCTTTTCAATAGTTCCTGTGATCTGAACACTGTGGTTTATTGTGCATATATATTCAGTACTTTCATGTTATTTTATCATTTATTATTAAATATTTTTAAAACTTTTATTGTAGCTGGTTCTTGTAGAGAGTAAATAGCTTTTGAGAGTACTTATATCTATTTGGTGACACTGTGTGTGCCACTCCAGAAGGCCTAGCCATCTTGGTGAACTACTACCATTTATATTAGTTTTAATATTGCACAGTATAATTGGACACCCTTTGTTAAGGGCCTTAGAGTAGCTGATTGTGAAGTATCTGGTGGCAGTGACTCTACCTAGGCAAAACTGGTAGAGTGGATAATCTGGGCCAGCCTTTCCCAGGTGTGTGTGTGCATGTGTGGGGAAAAATCAGATCTCTCAGTATGTGAGTGTCAGCTACTTGGGGCAGGGACACAGAGCAAAGGGTTTGCAGAGAGGGTGCTGGAAGACTTTGCTTGGACACTTGGCTGAGGACCTAACCCTACACCTGTACCAGTGGGGAATCTTATTTGGGATCTGGAGTAAGACAGATATAGAGACATCCAGACCCTGGGCTGTGTGTGTTCCCTGTGTGCTCTTAAGGGAAATTGTACTTGATGCAGGGAGGTCTGCATCTGGAAATACTGAGTGCATCCATTTGTATTCCAAATGCACATTCCTCTCCAGTGTCAGTAGTGTGGATTCATGCTCTGTGACTACTGGCCCAGCATGGGTATGACACATAGTGGACCCCGTCACATATTGGCAACAGTGGAGAGCATCACACCTGCATAAACTAAAGCAAAGCTGGTATTTCCCTGCTGGGTGAGGAAAATAGACCTACCTTTTTGTCTGTGAATGATAGAGCTGCTTTCTGTTTTATCTGCTCCATTTTATTTTCTGTTTTAAGAAATCTGCATGGCCTGGAGTTTTTGTTCTGTGTGAGAGATAGACACTTAAATTGTTTAGGCTGCACATTTCACATGTTTTTTCATTGGTTAAATTGTTTCTTGAGTGATGCTTCAATACACAGTGAACTTTTTGGGTCTTTTTCTTTTTCTGAAAAGATTTCTAGCCTGCATAAACTAAAGCACTACTGGTGATTCCCTGATGGGTTATGAAAGTAAACCTACAATCTGAAGTTGTAAATCTTTATTTATTCTTTACAGTTAGGACCTTGGTTCCATCCTCAGAACTGATACAGCCATTTCCCAGCAAGCCAAAGCCTCTCAGCTAAGAACCTACCCACAATACCCCTCTCCTAGATACTCCATATCTCATTTACCACGTTCCTAGTCAGACGTGTTAACCATCTCTCTCAAACTAAGTAGTAATTTGTTGTTTTTATGACAGTTTGTCTTCTGAATTTCAAAATTTTTAGTCAAGTTAGTCTTTTATCACTGTCGCCTATAACCTAGGCCTATTTCCTACCCTTTTTCTTGGTAATTTAATTTTTTACCTCTTTTGACTGTCCCTCTCTCCTGTCTTTGACATGCCCCTTTTACTAGTGGTATTCCTTAACATAACTCCACTGCTATTTCTTCCTTAATTGTTTTCTACAGGATAGTATTGTTTCATTTACCATGTCAGACAAAGGTAAGTTGAGTTTTTAACAGTGTGACAAGTGTGGACATGCCTAACTCAGATACACATGTTCGTTGTGTCTACTGTTTGGGCTTGGATCATTTGAAAGCTGATTGTGACATTTGTGCTGGTTTTTCTAATTGGACACTAGCAGAACATAAGAATAAACTTATTTTAAAAGGTTTACTCAAGACACCTTTCTTGGAGGCTGTATCTGGGTCGGAGGTCTCACCACCTCCTAAGACCAAAAAATATAAGGAAAAATGGAGTCACTCAGTTCCTTCATCTCTGTCAATTATGGAACCGAGTTGGCTCCATGCTTCACCAGCGCCCTCGGCGCAGACCTCTTTGGCACCAGGATCTGTGTCCTCTCCCTCGGTGCCGACCATGATATTCACTCCTATCTCGGTTCCAAACACAGCACCACTGACTTTGGTGCCATCTTTGGCTCCTACATTGGCTCCAATGACTGTTCATGCCTGTCCATGGTGCTGACAATCTCCTCGGCTCCATGGGCTCTGATTACTGTACATACCTCAACACCATCCCTGTCCATGGTGCCGACAGTTTCCTCAGCTCCATGGGCTCCAACGACTGTACATGCCTTGGCACCATCCCTGGCCATGGTGCTGACAGTTTCTTTGGCTCCATTGGCTCCAAAATCTGATTACCTGCCAAGGATAAGATATTCTCCTACTTACGACCCTTTGTTGGGACAGAGGTTTAGTCCCTTTCTAGAAAGACCTGATTCTCCTTCTGCAGCCTCTTTTAGATCCAATAGAAGTTTTTCTGAGCTAGACCTAGTGTGGGTTGTAGACCAGCTTCTGGTAGCTAGGGGATTGCCCATTCCAGCTAGACCTTCCATCCCTCCTGGCCCAGAATCTTCTATCTCATCTTCCCCTGCTTATCCTCCCCAGCACCCACTCCGGTACATACTTTCTCGGCTCAGACAGCATTGCCTCCCATGTCGACACCCATCACCCTTGCAGCATCGGCTACGATGGAGCCGATGCTTTCTTGGAGCGGTGCTTGGACTGTCCGTACCTTGGTACCTAATGTGGCACCTATTTTCTCACTGGCACCGTCTATGTTCATGGCTCCGATGGCTCACATTTCTCTTGTCACCCCTCAACTGGAGCTGGGCTCAGGTGCACCTGCTGTACAGGTGATGGATAGGGCCCTTCACTCTGAAAGTTCACAACCAGCACCTAGGACACCAGTATCAGAACCCCCTGTGAAGGGAACCCCTTCTCCGAAGTCCTCTTCAGAAGATCCCACTGGAGAGCCACACCTTGAAGAAATGGTGCAAGAGGAAGCACCTTGACTCCCCGGAGGAATCTATCACAGAAGACACTGATTGGGATGAAGGGGAAGGGTCCCCTCATTCTCCCCCAGATGACGTTTCATTCAGAGACATTCTCGAAATCCTCAAACAGTAGGGGGAATGGAAGTCCTCTAACCCTTCTTCTGAGGAATCGGTGTTTCTGCAAGCCTTCCATGCCCGGCCATCTACTTCCTGGGTGACCCCACCAGCAGATGATCTTGTTAAACTAATTGTGCACTGTGCCTAGAAGGCCCTGGACAATGTAGAACCTGTCCCTTGGAGGCCAGACAAAATTCTATCTACACCTGAAGACCAGCCCCACTGGTCCAAGCAGCTGACAGTTGATTCTATAGTCATGGCGGGAGCCACCAGGAGGGAACTGGCAGAAGATAGTTCCACTGTCCATCCTCCAAATAGGGAATCCCGGACCATGGAGAGACTAGTGAAGCAGACCTATGCTTCAGTGAGCTTCACCATTCGGTCGCTGAATTATCTGGTGCACTTTACTCACCTCCAAAGAGACCTAATTTCTGAAATGGCTTCCTCTTTGGTGGGCTACTGCCTGATGAGGTGCGTGACACTGTCGCCTCACAGCTAGCTACCCTTGAATCCATCTCAAACTCCTCGATGTGTTTGATATCTCACACTGCCAAGTGGGTAGCTTGAGCTGCCGCATCTGGTGTTGTCATGAGACATAATGCTTGGATGTGGTTGTGTGATTTCGCAGACCCTTTTAAATCTTCCTTCGTTAACACACCTGTCGATGAATCTGCACTTTTTGGACCCAAGGTACGTGACACACTTGCATATAGTGAGAAAGACGGAAATACCTTGTCTGCTGTGGGCATATGCTTTTCCAACCCCCGAGACCCTACTCCAGGAACCAGAAGGGGGGAAAGATATGGTTCAAGAAATCCCAAGGATCCTTTCGTGACACTCATGGTGAGCAATCCTCCCGAGCAGAGGGGGCTACTCATATGGAAGACACCCCTTTTGGGGTAGAGGGGGTTTGCATAACCAGGGAGCCAGAGATTCTTTCTCTGGCAGACCCTGCCAATGCTCCTGAGCAGCTGCCCAATTGCTTTCCTCTGGAAGCAGTCGGGGGTAATTTCTCTCTACATCTACCAGCCTGGCATCTTATTACTACCAATGTTTGGGTGCAGAGAATAATATCCAGAGGCTACCAAATACCTTTCGACCTAACTCCCAGACCCATCAAATGAATCCCAGATGTACCACCCAATCAGAGGGAATTAGCAGCCTTAGAAATAGAAAAACTGCTAAGAAAAAGAGTTATCCAATCAGTCCCACCAGAACAGACAGGATCCGGGTTTTACTTGAGGTTCTTTTTAGTGCCAAAAAAGACAGGGGACTGGGGACCAATCCTGGATCTCAGCCTACTCAACAAATTTATCAAACCTCAAAAATTCTGGATGGTCAAAGTACAGTCCATTCTTCCCTTCCTAGGGAGGGACAATTGGATGTGTTCTATAGACCTACAGGATGCGTACTACCACATAAAGATGGATCACCGCTCCTGGAGGTTTCTCCACTTCCATCTAGGAGCCAATCACTACCAGTTCAGGGCACTGCCATTCAGTCTCTCAACAGCCCCCCCCCCCGAGTGTTCACTAAATGTATGGCAGTTGTGGTAGCTCATCTTCGACTGCAAGGATTCCAGGTGTTTCCCTATCTAGATGACTGGCTCCTTACTGCTCCGAGCAGGAATCTCCTAGTCCACAGCCTGTCTTACACTCAAGATCTCGCTCTCCGCTTAGGGATTACAATCAACAAAGACAAATCTCAGATGTCTCCAACAAAGACACTGGAATTTATTGGAGCAGTCTTCAACACAACATCCTGTCAATATTCTCTTCCCCCCTCACAGCCTTTTGAAAATAAGACACCAAATTCAAGACCTTCTTCCTCACACGTTTGTACCAGCACATCTTGTGCTGCAACTCTTGGGCTCCATGGCAGCTGCCATTACTTTGGTACCACTGGTGAGACTGCACATGAGAATCCTGCAGTGGCTCCTCTCTGCACAATGGTCATTGTTAACCCACCCACTCAACCACATGATACGCCTTACAAACCGTTGCAAGGAGGAAATGCTATGGTGGATGGAGCTACAAAAGAATCTTTGGTGTCAACTGTTCTGTCTTCCCCAACCCACGGCCATGGTGACCACAGATGTTCTCTATTAGGGTGGGGGGGGGCATTTCCAGGGAAAGACTTTCCAAGGCACCTGGACCCCCATCGAGGCCAACTTGCACATAAATGTCCTGGAACTGAGAGCAGTTCTCTTAGCATTGCAAGCGTTCTATGCATCCCTGCCTTCGGGGGCCATTGCAATTCAGTCAGACAACATGTCAGTTGTCTGGTATATCAACAAGCAAGGCAGAACCAGATCTTACCCCCTGGGTTGGGGAAGCCATGAGGATTTGGCACTGAGCGATAGCTTCCAATCACTTTCTTATAGCTACGCATATTCCCGGGAGTTCCAACCTTATTGTGGACAATCTGAGCAGGAACATCCTTATGCCTCACAAATGGTCCCTCAATCCTGTAATAGCAGCTCGGATCTTCCAACATTGGGGCAAGCCTTGCTGTGACCTGTTTGCTTCCCCACTGACTTACAAATGCAGGAGCGATTTTGCCTTGATTCCCCCTCAGGGGGAACCACTGAGGGATGCTCTAATGCACGATTGGCCCCTCCTGGGTATCTTTTGTATGCCTTTCCCCCATTTCCCCTCACTCCAAAATTTCTCCAGAAAGCTCAGAGGTTGAAAAGCAAAGGGATCCTCATTGCTCCCTACTGGCCATGCCAAGTCTGGTTCCCGTTTTTATGGCCTCATCTGATTCACAGCCCGTGGATCCTGGATCATTCCCAGGACCTGTTATCCCATCCTCAGGGATTGATTCATCCAAACCTGCACAGTCTCAAGCTCACAGCCTGGTTCCTCCACTTCCAATGATTGCCAGACTGCCTGACATCCCATCTCCTGTTCGTGAAATTCTTCTGGCCTCACACAAACCTTCCAGTAGAAAGGTTTATTCTAGTAAATGGACTAGGTTCTCTATCTGGGCCAAAGACCAGAACTTAGACCCTTTCTCTATGCCTATTCAAAAGATTCTGCAATACCTGACTACCCTCCTGCATGCAGGAGCCTCAGCTTCAATGATCACTGTACATTTAGCAGCTATCGCTAATTTTCATAATGGTCTTGAAAATTCTTCAATTATATCACACCGCCTATGCAAGACTTTTATGAAGGGAGTATTACATGTTAAACCTCCGGTCAAGCCTCCCTTAGATCCCTGGGACTTGACTCTGGTGCTTCAATCTCTTACAGGCTCTCTCTTTGAGCCCTTTGATTCATGTGATTTGAAATTTTTGTCTTGGAAAACCATACTTCTAGTAGCACTCACCTCAGCGAGAAGAGTATCTGAGCTGCAGGCCTTGACTGTCAAGAGTCCTTGCTCATACGGATAGGGTGTCCCTTCGTACTGACCCTTCCTTCTTGCCCAAGGTAATTTCTGTTTTTTTCCATTAATCAATCTGTTGACCTGCCGGTTTTCTTCCCAAGGCATTCTAATAGAGGGGAGTACCTTTTGCACACCCTTGATGTGCACCGACAGCTTTGTAGTTATTTGGACAGGACTAAATCTTTCAGGAAAACAGATCAATTGTTTGTGGCCTTTGCAGGACCCAGATTGGGTAAACCTGTTTCCAAAGTAACTTTATCCTCTTGGCTTAGAAACGTCATTACCTTTATCTACCAACAGAATAAGGTATCCTTACCTTCCAGAATAAAGGCTCATTCTACCAAATCTATGGCTACCTCTGTAGCTTTTCATTCCAGAGCCTCTATGGATGACATATGCGCAGCAGCCACATGGTTAAGACCTCATACCTTCATATCTCATTACAAATTGGATTTGGCCTCCAGGGGGCGAGCATCTTTTGGTTCTATGGTGCTCAGGAATATCCTTCCTTAGGGCCACCCAGGACTCAAGAAGCTGGGGACTTGGTCCTAACTATAAAGAATAAATAAAGATTTACAACTTCAGATAAAGAAGTTATGTCTTACCATAATGTTCCATCTGAGTTGTAGATCTTTATTCATTCTTTACATCTCACCCTCCTTCCCCCTGCCTGGACTCCTGGTGGACTTCAGGTACTCCGGGTTAGGGTATCTGCTCAGACAGAGCCTCCTGCTTTTTTCCTATTACTACATCTTTATCTAGGGTGGGCAAACTCGATCTGGAGTATCTTATAGAGGGGCATTGGGGGTAGGTTCTTAGCTGAGAGTTTTTGGCTTACGCGAGCTGGGAAATGGCTGTATCGGTTCAGAGGACGGAACCAAGGTCCTAACTGTAAAGAATGAATAAAGATCTACAACTCAGATGGAACGTTATGGTAAAACAACTTCTTTTTTTTTTTGTCTGTGAATGATAGAGCTGCTTTCTGTTTTACCTGCTCCATTTTTTCATTTTCCCTGTTTAGCAATCTTTTTTAACAAGAATCATCTTTATTAAATTATCACTTATGACATAGACAATCATACATTTATATAGATGAAAACAAACCATATTGCCATAATCTTAGTTGCAAGCATTATACATCACAAACCATCTTAACCTTATTTTAGTTGCAAATATTATACATCACTTATAATCTACCCAATCATTGTCAGAACTCTGGTTGGCCTGGTGTTTTTGCTCTATATGACAGATAGACACTTAAATTATCTAGATTGCACATTTCACATGTTTTTTCCGAATTGGTTAATTGTTTCTTGAGTGATACTTAAATGCACAGTGGATTTCTGTTTTTTGTCTTTTTCTGAAAAAATATTCAAGCATGCATATAATAAATCACTGTTGGTGATTCCCTGCTGGGAAAGGAAAGTAAACCTACATATTTTTGTGTGTGGGTGAAAGCGCTGTTTTCTGTTTTACCTGCTCCATTTTGTTTTCTGTTTTAAGTAATCTACTTGGCCTACTGTTTTGTTCTATGTGAGAGATAGACACCTAAATTATTTAGGCTACAAATTTCAAATTTTTTCATTGGTTAAATTGTTTCTTGAGTGATATTTAAATACACAGTGAATTTCTGAGTCTGTCTATTTCTGAAACCATTTCAAGCCTGCATAAACTAAAGGCACTACTGGTGATTCCCAGCTAGTTATTTTCCCCAGCCATCCTCCTGTTTGTTGATTTGCTTTTTAAACTTGGTGATTATAAGCTGCCCACCCCTACTGTAAGTTGAGCTCCTTCCTTTATACACTGTTGTTATCTTGAATTATTTATTTGCTTTTCCTTGTGCTTATATTGAAAAAGTGCATTTTGCCTGTCATTGTATGTTCTACTGATCTACTTGCTCTGAATTCATCATTTAGCTAACTGTTGGATAAAGTAGTGTATTTCTATACGCTTGGTCTGTTTAAGGTGGGGAAACACTTGAGATTTCTGCATCTAGTTTTATTGGCTGGAGATCTTATTAATCAGCTTATCTTGTTTTTAGTGTCTTTATAAATTCTGTACAATTGAGTGGCTCTTGGCTTATTTATACAAAGCAAAACACTTTTATTGAATAATCACACTTTTATAAGCTGTTTAAAGTACACTGCTGTATCCAAATCTTTACGTTTGTTTGTGGTAGCATTTCACCTCGGGCACTCCTTTACTGTGCTTTCACATTAGGAGGACTGGGATTATTCATCTAGTGGCAGTAGTTGTTTACCTTGTCTGTCTGAACTGGGAATCACACAAAAGGTCTCTAAGTATGTTTTTGCCCTTCTCTTAAAACTGTGACTGTACTTTAGCAGTTTCAAAAAAATGTACTGTCTGCTGCTGCTTTAGGTAGTTAATTGCATTGTAATACATTGTATCTGTCAGTTCTAGGGCTGATGTAGGTAATCTGTGTGGTCTTGTTACACTTGGGGTCCATACCAGCTATTCTTTATTAAGAAGGTGTTTTTATGCACCCTTGTGTCAGAAGTGTGCTGATCTGATCTGTCTGAGTTAGGGATTGCTGTTGAAAGTCTTATTGTGTGCTTTCCTGACTGGTAGTTATCTTAAAACTTGTTTCTCTTTGATTGTATTTAAGCCTCACTTTTCCACGGTGCTGCTCTTCAAACAGCAGTGGTTAGCAGTGCCATGTATAGATGCAAAAGCCTAAAAGCTCAATTTTTCCTAAGCAGCTGTCAGTGAAACCCTTCCAAGCTTTTCTGCTGCTCTAAGAGAAATTCAGCTGCACACTGAACAGCATTGCCTTATTGATTAACCTTAGCCTACTCAAAGTATAGGTCCCTCTTTTAGTCTGAGTGCTACCATCACAGTCTTGTTAAATTAACCCAATCCCTTCCCTAATAAAACAACATACAGTAAAAACCTGCTATCATGGACGAGTAGTTTCCAATCATTTCTCTGGCCAACCTGATAGACATGGACATCCTGAGGCAATGTCACAATTGTCTCATGTATACAGACAACCACTTACCCCTGAAACAAACAATTTATATGAGAGATGTAGTTACACTATGAGATTGGAGGCAAAATTCTTACATAAGAACAAATCAAATGCCAAACAGATTGTCAGCAATCACAGACTTCCTACACTAAAGACATGACACATAAACCCACATATGCGAAGGTATTCACTAATAACTTACCAACAGATCAGAAGCCTCCCAAACAGAAAACACTTACACACATAACAATGCAAAAAAACAACCACAACACATAACAACACACACCGATGTCTCAACAAATAAGCCTACAAGGTGTAACACCATCATCATCTTCTTTTGGCTGTTCCCGTTAGGGGTCACCACAGCGGATCATCTGTTTCCATTTCTTCTTGTCCTCTGCATCATGCTCTTTCACAACAACCGCCTTCATGTCCTCTCTCACCACATCCATAAACGTTATCTTAGGCCTTCCTCTTTTCCTGTTACCTGGCAGCTCCATCCGTATCATCCTTTTCCCAATATACCCAGCATCCCTCCTCAGCACATGTCCAAACCAACGCAATCTCGCCTCTCTTGCTTTGTCTCCAAACTGTCCAACCTGAGGTGACCCTCTAATATACTGATTCCTAATCCTGTCCATCCTAGTCACACCCATTGCAAATCTTAACATCTTTAACTCTGCCACATCCAGCTCTGACTCCTGCCTTTTCGTCAATGCTACCGTCTCCAACCCATATAACATAGCTGGTCTCACTGCCCTCTTGTAGACCTTCTCTTTCACTCTTACTGGTACCCGTCTGTCACAAATCACTCCTGACACTCTTCTCCACCCATTCCATCCTGCCTGTACTCTCTTCTTCACCTCTCTTCCACACTCTCCATTGCTCTGAACTGTTGATCCCAAGTACTTAAACTCATTCACCTTTACCAACTCTACTCCCTGCATCCTCACCATTCCTCTACCCTCCCTCTCATTTACACACATATATTCTGTTTTAGCCCTTCTGACCTTCATTCCTCTTCTCTCTAAAGCATATCTCCACCTTTCCAGGGTCACCTCAACCTGGTCCCTACTCTCACTACATATCACAATGTCATCTGAAAACATCATAGTCCACGGGGCCTCCTGTCTAATCTCATCTGTCAACCTGTCCATCACCACTGCAAATAAGAAAGGGCTCAGAGCTGATCCTTGATGTAATCCCAGCTCCACCTTAAACATATCTGTCACTCCCACCGCAGTCCTCACTAATGTCACACTACCCTTGTACATATCCTGTACAACTCTTACATACTTCTCTGCCACTCCCGACTTCCTCATACAATACCACAACTCCTCTCTAGGCACCCTGTCATATGCTTTCTTTAAGTCCACAAAGACACAATGCAACTCCTTCTGACCTTCTCTGTATTTCTCCACCCACACTCTCAGAGCAAATATTACATCTGTAGTGCTCTTTCCTGGCATGAAACCATACTGCCGATCACTAATCATCACCTCCCTTCTTAACCTAGCTTCCACTACTCTTTCCCATAACTTTAAGCTGTGACTGATCAATTTTATCTCTCTGTAGTTACTGCAGCTCTGCACATCACCCTTATTCTTAAAGATAGGTACCAAAACAATTTTTCTCCACTCCTCAGGCATCCTCTGACTTTCCAAAATTTCATTAAACAATCTAGTTAAAAATGCCACTGCCATTTCTCTTAAGCACCTCCATGCTTCCACTGGTATGTCATCTGGGCCAACAGCCTTTCCATTCTTCATCCTCTTCATAGCTGTTCTCACAAAACCTAATGTATTGATCATAGGTGACTCCATTATGAGACACACGGATGTTCTACTCACCAAGCTGGATAAGGAGCGGGTTATAGTAAGCTGCCTGTCAGGTGCTAGGATCCATCAAGTCACTCATCCACAAGTACCAGTATAACTCTGTTATAGTTCAAGTGGGGGGTGAATGACTTGAGGTGTACCTCAATGGACTATATGAAGACAGAGACATGACTGAGCTCTCATATTGTGTGCCACAGGCAGGTATAAGACTAGCCTTAAGCAGCATTCTACCTTCTCCAAGGATGATGCCACAATACAAAGAATGATTGACTCCAACAATAGGCTTAGCTTCTGGTGTCAGGCCAAGGGGATTCAATATCTGTCAGCCTTGGAAGACATGGTCAACAGACCGTGCTGCTTTGCCAGAGATGGTCTGCAGCTGTCTCCTCTAGGCTTTTAGGTATTGACAAAGGCATTAACCATCCCTATTGTGCCTTTTTTAGGCAGTGTCAAAATGACCAACCTCCCAACAAAACAAAATCCTCTCTAGATATACTCAAGGTACTGCTGCTTAATGCTAGGAGTCTAAACAAGAAATTGCGCTCCTGGAAGTACTCCTCACTTTAGAAGATGCTGACATCTGTGCAGTCACCAAGACATGGTCCAAAGATACGAAAAGCACCCTAGCCATGCAGGGCTACAATGCCTTCTATATGCCCAGACCACAAACTGAGCATAAAAGAACCAAAAGAGGATGTGTATCCATCTTTATTAAGGATAAATACATCTTGAGGCTGGTCAAACATTATGACTCTTTTGAGCTACTACATGTCCAATTAGCTATAGGCAAAGCCCCCTACCAAATCATAGCTAGCCATAGGTCCCCCACCATGAAAAAGGAAAAGCATACCGCATACATGGACTTACTGGCGTCACTTGCCATACAGCCCAATACCTTACTCATGAGTGATTTTAAGTATCCTACCATTGACTGGGAAGCATACATGATCACAAACATGCTGGCTCAGTGTTTCTTGGACTTTGTCAATACAAATTCTCTGGAACAGTTAGTCAACACACCCACAAGTGGCTCAAATGTCCTGAAAATAGTATTCACTAACATAGGAGAGCAATGCACCCCCCCCATGTGATGGCCTCTCTCGTAAGATCCGACAATGTATAAGTCTCGCTCCATGTAGTTATGAGACCAGATATCCCACCAAGCTAAAAAATGCTTTAGAATTTTTCAAAGATAAATTACCTCCTACTATGTGATGGTATAAGAAGTTTTAAAGCCCCCCTCGAGCACAGATGACCTGGACTCCTATGGAGAGGTGTACACCAATGCCCTGTATAACCACTTAAGCAGTTGTATAGAATCAGCTGTACCTGACCAAATCAAAACCAGACTTTGCCAAAAAAACAAGCCACCCTGGTAGACCCCTAGTATAAACAGGCTATACAACAAGAGAAAGAAACTAATGTCCAAGAACAACAGGGAACTGGGTCAGCAGAAAAAGATACCTCTATATCTTAAACAAACAAATTAGAGATCTTGTCAAGTCCTCCAAAGCTATTTACAAAGCAAAAATACCTCTCTAACTAAGGATACTCACAAGACATTCTTTAACTACATCCAAAATCTAAAAGGGAATACCCAGCTATGCACTGAACTGGTTGTGGATGGCACCACCCATACTCAACCAGAGGTAATAGCCGACCTGCTAGCTGACAGATTTGCAGCAAACTTCATCCCCCTGACCCCTCCATTCATCCCCCATAGTATACCTGCCACCATTCCTCAGTCTGTTATCTTAAGGCCAAAAACACGGCATCAATGAGACCAGACAACATCCCAGGTTGCCTTTTAAACAACTTGAAACCTGACCTAGCAGACTCATTTGGATCCTTGTTTAACCACAGCCTGCGAACTGGTTGTGTTCTGGCAGAATGGAAGATGGCAACAGTAATCCCTCTACACAAAGGGGTACCATCAACCGACCCTGGGAATTATAGGCCTATAAGCTTAATTAGCCTCATCTGCAAGACCATGGAAAGAATCTTTATGGACCTTATTAACAAGAACATAGGTAATCTGCAAACTCTGGACCCAACTCAGTTCAGATCCGTTAAAGGTAGCTCATGCCTGTTAAACATGGTTGACTTCTTTGAGAAAGTCACCAAGGCCCAAGACAAGGGAAAGACAGTGCATACTGCCTACCTTGACCTAGCCAAGGCATTTAACCCCTACATTACCAGATGGGTAGCCAACTGTCTCACCAACAGGGCACATGCTTTCAAAGTGGGTGACATTACGTCTAGCAAAAGACAACTCACCGGTGGCATACCACAGGGTTCTGTAATGGGCCCCTTACTGGTTGGAATTTACTTCTCGGAAGTCCAGGTAAAACTTGGACTGCCTGTGGATGACCAAGTTCACTGACGATTACAAATCAGAACAATCATTGAGTCCCCCAATGATGTTAATATACTGCAGACAGGGTTAATGCAGACAAATGATTGGTGCCAAAGCCACAGATTAAAGCTAAATGAAGATAAATGAATTATTATTATTCCCTCTGAGAAAGGTGACATCCCTGCTAATTACATTATAGACAGCACCCCCCTAAGTGTAGACCCAATGCTGATCTGGGTACTCAGGTTAGCAACAATCTGAACTTAGACCACTATGTATCCACAATAGTAAGGACATCCTTCTATGTGGCACATCTTATAAGTAAAGGCATTG
>NC_056744.1:1277462540-1277527540 GCF_019279795.1 Protopterus annectens
CCCCCACACTATAACAGCACCCTTCTGTAGTGCTAGAGGTACTGCCACTATGGAAGCATGAGAGTGCACAGCTACATGGACTGTCAGCAGATGGTGTTGCTGACCTATGTCCATGTGTCTGATGCCGTACTCCAACCAGATGTTCTAGCACAGACAACATGCGGTGAAAGACTGACTCTGTCTCAGCCCACCTTCTGTCCACTACATCAGTGAAATGATCCATGGCATCTCCAGTGCTGTGGAGGCAGTCACAGATGTCAGACTGTGTTGCATCCATAATCCTGAGCATCCATCTGGTGTTGCATTCGGAATGTGGCTGTGCCTCCATGACAGTCTGAAACATGCGGCAAATGACCTGTGATGTGACATCTGTGACAGGTGGTGGATGGACAGCAGTCCTCCTTCGAGCACCTCTGTCAATCTGCCTGTGTGGGACCTCCCCAGGTCTCTGACTATGGCCAGTGTCTACACTCACTGATGCCATAGTTGCCACACTGTCCTGTTCAATGTTACCACACTCTGACTGTCTGATGTCTGTGGACTCAGGGGACTGGGTATGTGTCAGCATACTGACTGTGTGCGGGGACAATGGGGGAGAAAGTGGGATGTCAACCCATGGGACAGATTCAGCCCCCAACAACCCAACCTGTGCCTCACTATGGCCACCATTATCATTAGAGTTGGATGAGGCACTAACATCAGGTTGTGAGGAGGACAAACTCCAACCCCCATGTTCACCTGTGAGGAGGAAGACAATATAAGCACATTATTACCTGCATTATTATGTATGGTAATACACACACACACACACACACACACACACACACACACACACACACACACACACACACACACACACACACACACAGTTGAGGATGCACAACTGCATTACAAATACTACATCTTATTTCAAATCACATGCACAACACACAAACACACTACAACATACACAGACAAGACAGGCCCTTTATAACATGCACTGCACCTACGTCCGGTCAGTGTTGCCACTACTATACACCTGTGAGATAAGCAATATTTCAGTGTATCTGACAGACCTACACCTAAAACATAGTACACCCTTCTTGAGCATACTATGCCAGTTATAGTATCACTGCCTCCATACCTCTCAACCTCTTAGAGCAAGAAATCTGGACAAAGCCATAAATAATGGGGGGACAAATGCCCAGAAATAGGGACACTTTTTAACTATTGCTCTTACAAACTTAGGAAGTTGCTAGAATAACTGGTATTGCATTAGTATGGATTTTCTAAAGGGTATGAAGTCTGAAACTCAATTGTCTGTCTTTATGTTCTGACTTCAACCCTCAATGATTTGCCAGAAAGCCTCAATTTTATGAGAAACAGACCCAAAATATAAGTAAAAAATCAGGACTTTCTGCGAAAATCTGTACAGCAGGGAGGTATGACTGCCTCAGGTATGTACCATCTCCATACTATGTGTGAACAGGCATCTGTGAGTTATTGCCTTCTGTAGAGCAGGCTGCATAGTCCTTCTCAGAAATAAATGCAAATATGTTCCTGCTCCTGCAAATACAAAACTGTGATTACCCATTCAATGCACTTCAGTTAACACTTCTGAAATTGAACATACTCTGACTAAGCATTACAGCTGTGCCTAGTTCAAAATGGCAGCCCTTAACATTCTTACGGTATATATGATCTGTAAAACAATAGTATCACACTTATCAGGTAATTGACCTAAGACTCCGGCCACACATGACAGACCTATGAAAATGTGAGGGAGAGGTATTGTCAGCAATACCAAATATTGCATTGTTACAGGGTAATATGTGAGTATATCCACATGTACAGTAGCTAAAGTGACACTGCCTATATTGCTGACATTCTGTGTATGTGTGCACTCCTGTGCATTAAAACCAAACCGCCCCCAATGCAAATAGATCTGACACCCATATACTGGTATGCAGAGGCTGCCACAATGACTGATACAGTATTATTGTGATGAACACAGGAAGCTTACCTGGATTGTCTTCTGCTATGGATGCTGTGGCACCCACCTCCAGGATGTATGGGGTGATGGATGCTTGGGAGCTGGTGGTTTATCCCAGGTTTGCCAGGAATTCCTTTGTGGCTGAGAGTGGTTGATTTGTTGCAGGCCATCCACTGGTGGCAGCATGATCCCTGGCCATAGCAGCTGCTTTTTGACGTGCACCATTGAGCATATCCATAGCGCTTTGGTGGACCTACTCGTAGGTCCTGTCCTGATGTCCACTTTTGTTAACTGCCTTGACAAGTTCAACCCACAATGCTGCACATTGTTCACGATGTTGAGGAGTCCTGGATAGCAGAATGCTATGATGCAGCCTGAGGCCATCCAGGATAACATTATTTTCAGCAGCTGTAAATGGTGGATGCTGCCTTTGATACATCCTTCCTGAAAGACAACAAGAGGGCAACACATTACAGGACCAGATACATGGACATCCACTATGTAAAGACCCTGGACAACCAAAATGGCCTGCACTATCCACTGCTATATCCCATGTCATACCCCACAGTTTATTAACATACTACATGCCTGGCTAACACCACATATTAGCAATATTGGTTATGTCCCTGTGTGTCATGTCAGAGTCTGCTGCATACCTCCACACCCATGGGTGCTGTCTACTATGGTGTGCCCCTATGGGCAAAGTCCCACTACTATGCCATATAGCCACTGTCAGACAAATAGGTGTGTTTTATTACAACTATATGGGGACAGTCCAGCAACAGCAGTGTGCCACAATGACAGACAGCAATGCAAACCTGCTGTAGTATATCTTCCCTGTAGGACTCATACCTCTCCAGTACACAGATGTTTGCAGAATGTGCATGTGTCCCTGATATATGTGGTCCTTTTGGCATAAACATGTGGATGTCTGACAAACAGTTGGCCAATAATTGATGGTTGTTGTCAGAATATAGAGAATCTGACAGTCACATGCCAGACCCCTCAGAATACACTTATCCTACAGTAATATCTGTCAGTCTATTCATATTCTTACTTTGTATGGCCAATATGTATACTCTGTCGCTGAGTTAGGGGCTGTGTCCCCCCAGTACTAATAATGGCTATGACCTGAATTCCTGCTGTAGGGGGTTGACAGATACATTAACTGTAGCTCCCAAGAAATGCGATATGAATGTCAACAAAACAATGACCTAGCCAGTGTACATCAGGGACAGTCAGGGACACCTTTACAATGTCTGAACTATTTCTGTGTGACATTCATAGACTGAAAAGAGCTGAATAACAGTACATCATGTGATATTATAGTAGTGTCCATCCTTACTTAGTGTCAATATGTCTAACTCATAATCCACAAGCTTTCGTTCAGGAGCTGACTGTTGTAGTATGGAGTAAGAGGGCCAAATCTGTGATTTGATTCAAAGCAGGCACAGTTGAGAGGCATGCCTGTAGCTGTTGGACAGCAGATTATCACCAACATGTCATTCACATAGATGCACTACAGGCCTACTGTTGTAATCCCTATTCCCCATATCTCCATCCTCTCATCTGCATCCCATTATATGGGAACATGTGTTACATACCTGGTAGAGTAACATAATCCTTTTGTGAGCACATCCTCAGCAAACAGTTTGCAAATTAAGTCTGTCTTGGTAAAGCAACATACCGACCTGTTCCCCATAGGCAGTTGATTGCCTTTTGTAGGTAATGCTCATTAGCAGGTAATTGACTGTGCACAAATCTGTAGCTCAGACTTGTTAATTGCACCCAAAACAGCTCTATTACACTTTCATTAGCCAATGACATGGCAAGGTATGTCCACAGTTTTGCGTGCTATGTTTGGCCATTGTCCCCTGACATTGTGATTATCTGGCAGTTCAGTGTTAAACATTGTGGGTTGAGGTCAGTAAGGGGAGAGAGACATGTGAGTGTCAGATGTCATACCCATCAGAATATGCATGATGATTCAGTAGCTGCTATTCTGTCAGCTTACTATGTTTGCAGGGGCAAACTGTGAAACATGTCCCTGTCGCTGGACCTTTGCCCCCCCCACCCTTTATGTATGGTTTTGTCTGGATCCCATGTTCTAGGAGGTTGTGAGGTATGGTGGGTCTATAGTAGCTAGCTTAACACACAGCTGCATATGTTGCAGGCTGCTACAGCCTAGGACACATAGGGGGAAGTGTGAACACATTGGAGGACAGCAAGCTGTATGTGTAACTGAGGCAGCAGTGTCAGCTCTGTCATTACAGCAGATCCAGGGTGGGGGTACCCTTTACAGTCCACTCAAGGAATTTGCTTAAGGTACTTAAGATTACATTGATAAAGGCCTTTTGGCTGAAACCAGTCTGTTGACTGTGGTATGACTTTATTAAAGTCTTTTTTGTCCCTTGCATATGGTGCTGGCTGTCTTTTGATTTTTTTAACTGTTTTGAGCCTTTGCACCTGCCGTCCATGTGGAATTGTAGCTGTTTGGATTTGCTTACATCTGATATGTAACAGTGCCAATCACAGAATAGTAGGTGATTTATAGTTAGACTATATGAATATGTGCAGTGTGTCCCTACCTACAAGCCTTTGACTTGCAAACAAAGGTAGCAGTTAATTCAGTACCTGCAACCTGTGTGGGTTACAATTGCATGATTCAGTCATTACTTGTTGTATTCACAAGAATGTAATTGAAGTTCAACACACTGGATTTGAACACAGGACTGTGGGTGGCAAAATGTACTGCATGCAAGGAATTTAACAGACTGAGCTACTGAGTCAATGCTGTAGCAGGTGTATTTGCAAGCTATATGTGCATACATACATTCTGTGACACATGTTGCCTCCATCCATCATTATGTGCATGGCTTTCAAAGTCAGTTGTGCAGCAGGATCCCAGTTGTAGGCATATGTACTTTGCCATTGCTGCCTTAGAAGGTGTGCTTAAAGATGATGCTGATAAAATGGGAACAATTAATTGCTATCATACCTCTCAATCCTTTAGAGCAAGAACTGTGAACAAAGCCATAAATACAAGTGGGACATAAGGCCAAAAATAGGGACAATCTTTAAACATTGCTCATACAAACATAGAATATTGATAGAATAACAGGATTTCCATTAGCATCTGTTTTCTGAAGGCTTTGAAGTGTGGCACTCAGATGTCAGTCATGATTTTCTAGCCTCAATCTTTAATGACCTGGCGCTACTTTGCCAGAAACATACATTATTATGAAAACCAGGCCAAAAATAGGGGGAAATCTCTGGACATTCTGCAACAATCTGTACAGTTTCCAGGTATACCTGCTATCCCAGGCATTACATACAGCCATTATTATTTATTTGGCTGTGTACTGGTCTAGTGTTTGCATCACAATCCCAAGTACACTCCCATTTTTCCCATTCTATGTATTTGCAGTCTGTCAGTGGTGATCAGTATATGTTTGTGGAAACACCTATTTTGATTCAGAGCTAAGTGGCCTAGTGGGCTAATGCACTGTACAGCTGACAGGTGCCTTGGTTTGAGATGTGACAGTGGTGATTATTTTTCAGATGTGCCTAACACTGTCAGAAACACATAAGACCATTATGGTACTTTAAAGCACTGTAAAGCAGGTTTGAGCAGGTTTGGACACCGCCACATTGTGGGATGCTGCTTAGCTCCACACAAACCTGTGTTAAAAATAAAAAAAAGAAAAGAAAAAGGAGGTGATAGGACAGTGGTGAAATGGGGGCAAGCAGGGGAAAACACAAATGAAAGGCGGGTAGGGATGTGCAGGATGGGTGTAGGAAAGGACAAGCTCTTCATTTCTTGTACAGCAACAGCCGTGCATTTTTACAGATTTTGTACATGAATTTGGACCCTCAAACCCCAGAGAGAGGGGTGAGGACAACAGAAATGTGTTGTCAAGCCAATTGGACCTAACTAGTTGTGTCCAGTGGACATGTGCGTGAAATGGAGAGCTATGTATGAGGCGATATATTTTTAGTGAGACAGGTGCCTTTTTTTTTTTTTTAAGGAGAGGGTGGAATGTTGAGGAAGGAATGTAGGTACATGTGGGGAGGTAAGTTATGTAGAAGAGGTTGCATTTACAGACAAACAAAACAGACAAGACAGCAGATAGGGGCGGGGTGTAACACATCAAGGGGGTAAACACTTTGGATGGGGAGGGTGTTGTGGAATCTGAGGAGCATGTGCCTCCAGATGGCAGCAGCATGACTGAGATCCCCACCCATGGGCACTCAACACTGCTCCTTCTCTGACCCTAAGGTAGCTGCATTGGAGGCTAGGTGCCAGGGCCACCAGGCCCTACCAGGTTGTCCAGTCTGCCCTCAATCCTGCGCAGGCATTGTTCATAGCTCCTATGAACTATTCTATGCACCATAGCTGGTAGTTGGTCCTGGGTGACTACCGCAGGTATGTCTCCACTCCTGGGGGGCAATGGACCCCATCCTCTGAGGTGTTCCACCCAAAGGTGGTGCAAGGACAACAGAGGGGGTAGCACCAGTTGAGGTCCCAGACATGCTGGTATTCTGTGCCATGGCTGGCTGAGGTGGTGTAGGCAGGTCAGCAGGAACTGGCCTACCCTGTAATGTTGTGGTGATAGTATGGCAATGTGCAAAGGTTAGTTATGAACAACACATTTTGTTAGTAATAACAGTATGCCAAAACATTGGAAATAACCCAATCAATTTCAAAGCATATTATAAGGAACACAACAATAAATAACATAAAAGTCAGTATATGAACAGCATGCCAGTAACAGTTATGGCCTAAGCCCAACAACATAGGTAATTCAACAAGATATATTAATATGCAACCATTGTAATACATAACAATAATAAAACAATTGCCCCAAATAACATTTATTGCAGAACATATGTTAATAGTAAACCATAACCAATGAATAACAATAATAAATATATGTGAAGATAAGGTGTGGGGGAGAGAGAAATACAGTTCATTACTAACATTATAAGCTATATAGTTGACAACAGTTCTACTATCTATTCTACAGGTCTGTCCTTTCTTTATGTATATAGGTGCCCTGTAGCTACTGTAGCATGTACATGCCTCTCAAGCTATCCACATGGGACAGTATGGGCCATGCAGTAACAACTGCAGGTACACAACTATACATAACACTTGCACATCAAGCAGACCTATATAACTACCAAGGTGTTTTGTAGGCTGATGTTCTGTTACTTTGCTATTGACATCCATCATGTTGGTGATACATTGCTGATAGAGGGATTACACAACAGTAATTACATTCCGTGACAGCCTGACACTTGAGAGATATGTATGTGTAAGGTACAGAGAGTAAACAACTATCATGCCTTGACTGGCAGGCATGGGGATAGATACCAATAGCAGTGACTGCAGAGGACATGTACAATTGACTGCAGCAACAAGTCAGAGTCACTCCAGGCATACAGCCATATCAAGATTACACATTTTAATTCTTTATTTAATTGTATTAAAATGTGTACTTATTTCCTTTATTGCAGTCACTATTATCACATGCCTGGCACTGAGTTTAACAGTCTGTGACATCTGTACACACAATTATATATACATAATATGGGCTACCTCATCCATTTACCTGTAGTTCCTGTGGAGAGAAAATCTGTTATCATTACATAACTGATTCATTACTATTTATTACTTCATGCTACTGGATTTGAACGCTGGTCTGCATGTGCCAAAGTGTACTTCATGCAGAGCATTTAGCAAACTGAGGTTCTGAGTCACTGTTGATTACTGATTTACTGATATTTGCCTAGAGCTCACCTGGAAACAAAATAAGACCTGGTAATAGTTCTAACAGTTTTATAGCACACATGCATGCAATTTCTGCATGACAGAGATACTAGGTAACCTATACATTACTACATAGAATGCAGGTGTACACACAATATTGTTGCTGTTGTTGTTGTCTTTCAGCTTTTCCCGGTTAGGGGTCTCCACAGCGGAACTCCCGTCCGCTAATGATTGGCAGTAGATTTTCACGAACGCCGTGGTGCCAGCTCGCCGTTCAACCTTCAGCGAAGGCACGCCCATTTACACATGTCTTTCAAAAGCCCACCAAACCGCGGGGAGGACATGCAGACTCCACACAGAAGGCACTCCCCACTCTAGCTGAGAAGCGAACTGGAGAACCTCTTGCTGTGAGGCAACAATGCTACTGCTGCACCACAGTGGCATATACTGTACACACAATATTGTTAGTAGGTGGAAATATCTGTGAAGTCTACACACCATATCAGATTAGTGGGTTGGCTATCTCACCCATATACACTTGCAGCCAGTATATATGCAGTCTACAGCTATTACACTTTTATACTTGTCTGCACCACCGTACTTCACAGCCTGAATGTATATAGCTGAAATACAGTGGTTAACACAAGACAATCCAGATATACACAATATACCATGGATGTCCTTCCTTTAGCTTTATGTGTTATTGCAGAACAGAGATAATAATTCATTTGTAGTAAAATGGATGTGGCTCTACACTTATTGCACAATACTCTATATGAGATAGTTGCATGAAACACAAGTTTATTTAATATTAAATACTGTTGAAGTAAAACCAACTAAACACTTTTGCCAAGAAACATGAATTGGCTTCATCAGAGTCATTCAATTGTGATGCAACTTCCTTTATATACTCTAATTACTTATGCAAGTATTCATGATTTTGCTTGCGTCAATGAAATTACCCTGACTTAACTTAAAGGCATACTTCCCCTGAATATGTAGTATACAAAACAACATGCTGTGAACCACAATAATCAATACATTCAAGATAAAAATGTTAGTGTTGGTACTAATAATAAACATAAAAGTATAAAACATTGTGAAAAAAAATCGACTTAAAAAAAACAGAACGTAATTGGTCTGTTAGTTGCAGTCAGATAAGTATTTTCATAGTACACTTAAAATTAAACCTCTGCTGCCCTTTGCTTCAAAAAGGGAGCTATTGAACAATAATCATTTAAACCTGGCTTGCAACAGGTAATTAGTCTCACCTGCCATTTAGTTTCTCTGGCTTCTAATTCTAATTCATCATCTCCACCCCTGGAGTCACTGTACTCTATCAATGACAAAGAATAAAAATCACTTACATTTGGGGCATTCTAAAGTGAAAACATATAAAGCATTGTTAATTTTTTTATTTTTAATGTCTCTAAGGTGCTCAGTAATGTGATCCGATAGCCTTCATTTGGTCTTACCTATGTAGAAACCAGGGCATGATAAGCATGTAGCTAAATAAACCACCGTGGTGGTGCAGCAGTAGCATTGTCACCTCACAGCAAGAGGTTCTCCCATTCGATTCTCGGCTGGAGCGCCTTCTGTGTGGAGTCTACATGTCCTCCCTGCAGTCAAGTGGCATTCGAAAGACATGTGTGAATGGGCGTGCCTTCATTAAGGTTAGGTGTTGGGCTGGCACCTCGGCACCATAAAAAATCGACTGCCAATCATTAGCGGACCGGAGTTCCACTGTGGCAACCCCTAACTGGGAAATGCCGAAAGAAAAACAACAACAATGATGTGGCAGTTGCACCTACCCAGGAATCCTATAGTACGTTCAAAACTTCCTATAAAGTCATTTGTACCATCATTTATATTTTTAAAGGTCTGCAAGCACCACATTTGTACATCAAGGACCTGTGCTTGCCTTGTTTTCTGTTGACACTTTCAAGAATATTCTTTAGATTACACCCTCTGCTGTGCACAACCTTAGGTTTATGCCCCAACCTTTCCTTCATTTCATTGTCCAAATGAGTTTCCCACATATTATTCACACTTGATACCAAGTTTGACGTTTCTGTATTGTATTGTAATACCAGAACATTGGTGTCTGGCTTGGCCGTGTTGGTTCTATTAGTGTTTAGACCTGCTTTTAAATAGGCTTTAATGTAGCATTTCTTTTAAGCATAACTTCTCTCTTCACTTTCAGCAAAAGACTTAAGGGATACCCTCTGTTTCAGAACATTCCAAATAATATATAGATCTCTTTTTTGAATATTTTGTCACTACTAATGAGCTTAGATAACCTAACCATTTGGCCTTTTATTATACCCTTCCCCTGATGGAAGGGGAGGCAAATGTAAAATAAATGTGAAATAACATATTAGAATATGTTTCCTTTCTGTGGATACTACTGGCCAAGGTGCCCCCCAGCAATGTCCTTAGTCAACTCAATACCTAAGAATTCTATCTTACCACAATACCATAAATATGTGAACTCAAGGAAAGTGGTTGTGCCATTGAAGAGTTGCTACAGGATTGCATTACTGAGCACTTTAGTGACATTAAAAATAAGAAAATGAACAATGATTTATATGTTCACACTTTTTAATGTCCCAACTATAAGAGATTTTTATTCTTCGTCATTGATAGAGTACAGAGTGACTCTAGGGTTGGGGATGATGAATTAGAATAAGAAGCCAGAGAAACTAAATGGCAACTGAGACTAAGTGCTTGTTGCAAGCCAGGTTTAAATGACTATTGTTCAATAATTCCCTTTTTGAAGCAAAGGGCAGCAGAGGTTTAATTTTAAGTATACTGTGAAAACACTTATCTGACTGCAACTAACAGACCAATTATGTTCTCTATTTTTAAGTTTATTTTTTTAATAATGTTTTATAGTTTTATGTTTATTATTAGTACCAACACTAACATTTTTATCTTGAATGTATTGATTATTGTGGTTCACAGCATGTTGTTTTGTATATTACATATTCAGGGGAAGTATGCCTTTAAGTTTAGTCAGGGTAATTTCATTGATGCAAGCAAAATCATGAATAATTGCAAAAGTAATTAGAGTATATAAAGGAAGTGACATAACAATTGAATGACTCTGATGAAGCTAATTTGGGTTTCTTGGCGAAAGCGCTCAGGTGGTTTTACTTCAACAGTATTTAATGTTAAATTTTTGGGCTGATTTCTATCCCTTTCAACTTTCTGGCTTAAAAACACGTGTGTTTGCACATTTTTCACATTGTGCAGCACTGCGAGGCTACAGTTATAACTATTCCAGGTGCCAGAAAGTCTGCTCTTCAAATTTTCCCCTTAGAACTAGCTGGTTTCTCAGTAGTAGCACTAAAATCCGAACCCCTGTGACTAGCACTTGCTCTAGAACCTACTGGAAAGCACTAGGAAGCCTGAAACTGATTCAAGCACTCAGCTCTCCTTGTCAATAAGGAGAAATTAATCATAGGCGCTAAACATCCTATAATTGCAAAGTACCTTGCAAAGGTAAGGGAAAACAGCTCTTAAACTTTACAAAAAAGCACCTAAACAGGCATGTCCAAGGGTCAGCTTCCGGTGATTTCTCCTGTCCACCTGGTGAATCTGGGCATACTGGGGCAGTGCAGCAACTGCCTCATGTACACAGACAATCCTCTCCTCCTACCACACAACACTACAACCTGCGAGAGATGCACTTACATAGCCAAACTGGAAGCAAAGCTCTCTCTGGCCAAGATTGTGTCTAGACAGTCAAGAGGAAGGTTAACAACTGCATTACACCTCAAGCAACTCATAGCCCTTCAAAACCCTCACCATCAACACCCACACATAGCAACACTAAACCCACATATGCGGAGGCCCTTAATATTAACCTGCCCAAGCAACAAGGACCTCTGAAGCCGGAATGCAAACAAACACCAATCACAACCAAAGTGACACATAGCTCACAACACCAGTGTGCCACCCAACAACAGCCCCTAAGGCAAGACAATGTACCCAACACTTTAGTCATAGGTGACTCTATAATCAGACACACTGATGTCCCACTCACCAGGCTGAACAAGGAGAAAATTACAGTCAGCTGCCTGTCGGGTGCCAGGATCCGCCACATAATGCATGCACTCACGTCACTCCAAAACAAGTACAAATATGACTCTGTCATTGTCCATGCTGGAGTGAATGACTTGAGATGTACCTCCCTGGACTACATGAAAAGAGACATGGAAGAGATCTTGGATCATGTGACCCAGGCAGGTATAACCTTACCCCTGAGTAGCATCCTGCCTTCGCCCAGAATGATACCACAGTATAAGGACAAAATGATTGATTTCAACAATTGGCTAAGCTTCTGGTGTAATTCAAAGGGGATCCAGTATTTGTCTGCCTGGGAAGACATGATCGACAAACCACGATGCTTTGACAGAGATGGTCTGCACCTGTCACCCCTGGGATTCTGGTTATTGGCTAAAGCTCTTGCCACCCGTATAGTGCCTTTTTTAGGCAAGGTGCAAAGGATAAAACCACCACCGTAACAGATACAAGCATGCAAAATCTGAAGGTAATGCTACTCAATGCTAGAAGTCTAAACCTCAAAATGCACTCTCTCGAGGCACTCCTAAAAATGGAGAACATCGATATCTGTGCAGTAACTGAGACCTGGTTCAAGGCTCCAGAGAGCACCCCTGCAATACCAGGCTACAATTCTTACCACACTTTTCGGCCACAAAACCAAGACCGAAACACTAAAGGTGGAGGAGTGTCCATATTCACCAAGGATATTCACACCTCCAGGCTAGTTGCCCAACACAATGCATCTGAAATTCTCCAGGTGCAACTAACACTAGGTAAGACTGCAATCCAAATTGTAGCTTGCTACAGATCCCCCACCATGCCCAAGATTCTCACTACACCTTTCTAAACATACTGGAAAATATTAAGATACAACCAAACACCCAAATACTTGGTGATTTCAACTACCCTGCCATTAATTGGGAAAACTACTCGGGTACCAACTCCTTTTCCCAACGGTTCTTGGAATTCATAAATTCCAATGCCTTGGATCAACTAATCCATTGTCCCACCAGGGGCTCCAATATCCTAAACCTGGTCATTACCAACATGGGAGACAGATGCTCCACACCAGTGGTCACCTCCTCATTGGTCAGGTCTGACCATAAGCAAATCACCTTTGACATCCACATCCCACCCCCACCTCCCAGTAAGGAAACCTCCATAAAAAACTTCTCCAAAGCCAATTTCATGTTACTGAAGTCAGAAGTGACAAACTTCACAACACCCACGCAGACAGGATCTGGAAGTTCGACTGCAGAATCCTGCACTAAGGCACTGTACGAGCACATCCACTCATGCATGAATCGTGCCATCCCAAATAGAACCAAGATGCTCTTCTCCAAAAGAAGGAAGCCAATCTGGTGATCCCCTGCTATAAACAAACTATACAACAGAAGGAAGAAACTGGTGCAGAAAAGAGGAAAATCCCAGGATGCAAAAAACTCCCTCACCAGCCTCAGTAAGAAGCTGAGATCCCTCATAAAATCCTCAAAAGCTAGTTACGAAAATAAAATTGCCAAAGATTCCAAAGACAACCACAAGGCATTCTATAGGTATGTCAAGAATCTAAATGGTAATGCTCAGATCTGCTCTGAGCTACAACAGAATGGCATTAAATATACTGATCCCAAGGATATTGCCAATATCCTGGCAGATCGATTTAGTGCCAACTTCACCCCCCTCTCACCCCCTAAAGGGCGAATCTCAATACTAAAAGATTGCCAAATTCCGATAATCACGGCCACACAGGTAGAAACCACACTCTCCAAAGCTAAAAATACAGCATCCATGGGACCAGATGACATCCCAGGCTGTGTACTACATGAACTACAAAATGAAGTGGCACCTCACCTAAGTGTCATGTTTAATCATAGCCTCACCTCAGGCTTTGTGCCCACTGAGTGGCACACAGCTACAGTTATCCTGCTCCACAAGGGAGAATCCGCCTTGGATCCCGGGAAGTACCGTCCCATCAGTCTGACAAGCCTGATCTGCAAGGGCATGGAACGCATTATCATGGAACTTATAAACAAAGACATTGGCAACTTTCAAACACTGGACCCCACCCAGTTTGGGTTTGTGAAGGGCTGATCTTGTCTCCTGAATCTGATTGACTTCTTTGAATCAGTCTCCAGAGCTGTGTACGAGGGTAAGTTGGTCCACGCAGCCTATCTGGACCTTGCCAAGGCCTAAGACACCATCCCCCACTCTGGAATCATAGATAAACTTACTAAGCTGGGCATAAAGCCCTACGTCACTCGATGAGTTGCCAACTGGCTTACTGACAGAACCCAGACTGTAAAAGTAGCCGACTCCAAATCCAGCTCCAGACAAGTGACAAGTGGAGTACCTCTGGGTTCAGTCCTGGGACCACTCTTGTTTGGCATCTACTTCTCTGAAGTACAGGCCAACACTAAGGGACTCTGGCTGACAAAGTTTGCAGATGACTGCAAACTGGGAGCCATTACTGAATCCCCAAATGATGTGGATATTCTACAAAAGGGCCTTACAGAAACAGATGCCTGGTGGCAGAGACATGGGCTCAAGCTTAATGCCAAGAAATGTATAGTTATCCCCTTTGGAAAAAAAACATGTACCCATGAATAGCCACATAGGTGGCAGGACACCAAACATCGAAAGTGTGATGAGAGACTTAGGGACACAGGTGGACAGTGGTCTCACTTTCGATAACCACATCGCCACAACAGTCAGGAAATCCTTCTATGTGGCACACCTCATCAGTAAGAGCTTTTCATTCAGAAAAAAGGAGGTCATTGTCCCACTGTACTCATCCCTCATTAGACCCATTATAGAGTATAATGCCCCATTTGGTATGTACCTCACAAGACATCTGCAACAGTTGGAAAGGCCACAGAAATACCTCACTAAAAGAATCACAGGCCTAAAGCAGATGCTATATGCTGACTGTCTAAAAAAACTCCAGCTATACTCTGTGGCATATCGTCTACTCAGAGGTGATCTCTGCTTAACATACAAGGCCATGTCAAACCCTGAGCTGTTGGACATGCTCCACTTAAAGAAATCCCAGTCCCTCAGAGCCATATGCTCCAGGGATCTAATCTTGTCATCACAATGAACAAAACATGCTGAAGAGATAGGTTCCTGACCCAGAGACTCCCCATACTCTGGAATAGACTGCCCATACATGTCAAGCAGAGCGCCTTATTGGCCCTCTTCAAAAGGAACTTTGATGATTGGATGGGAGATAGGAAATTCACCCTGGGGATCATGTCAGTCGCCCTGCTAGACAGGGGTCCAGAGAAGTAAATATTGTGGGAAGAAATATCCAGGGAATTGTTATGGCTAGGCTTGCATAGGCCCTAGGGCCGATAGCCTAGTCCCAACCTATGAACCTATAAATAAACTTGTGTTTCACACAAATACTGCCTTGGTGGCTTGCTTTTTTATTTTTATTATTGTTTAGTTTGAGCTCCATGGCATTTTTTTGCGAGGAAACACCTTTTTATAGAATTATTTCGGTTTTAAGTAATTATGGAGATCTTGCTGGTTCAACTTAACCAGTCTATTCAGAGACTAACTTCTGTAGTGATGGAAGGAAGATCGACAAGAGTATCTACCGATACCCTGACTGACTCACATGCTGAACTTACTCTGCATTCCTCACTGGCCCAGGAATCAACAAGGATACCTCCCTGGACTACATGAAAAGAGACAGAGAAGGAGATCTTTGATCCATGACACCCAGGCATATATCCTTTACTAGTAGCATCCTCCTGCTAGAAGAATGATACCACAGTATAAGGACAAAATGATTGATTTCAACAATTGGCTAAGCTTCTGGTGTAATTCAAAGGGGATCCAGTATTTGTCTGAGGCCAGAGAGAGTTAATACAGACCTAAACAAATGGTTTATAGCATTTGAAGCAGATTCTTTTCAATGAAAACACTATTCCCAATCAAGGAATGTCATTAAAAATGCAGTTAAGCACCTTTGATAAGCTTTGTAGAAAGTACAGAACACTTCAACTAGACAACGCATTTTTAAACAATTGCTCTCAAACAAGTTTCCAAAGGCTTACAAGTTTGGAAACAGCTTTGGGGATCGAGGAGGGGCCCTCTGGTTTTCGAGAACTTGTGGCTTTATTTGACAAAACAGGTTTTGAAATGATAGACATCATTATCAGAAACAACAACATTAAGTTGGCTGTTTTGCAAAATGAGATTTCAATTTTATATCAAAGTATTATTTCAGATTTACTTTTTGAGCAATACAAATTTAAGTATGAGAATGTTCTTAAAGACATTAATAACTGTAAAAGAGAAGAGTTTGAGAAAGCAACGTAAACTTGACAGAGACAGGGCTGATTATGAGAACAGCCCTCAAAATAATGAAAATATTCAGAACAGCAGTTCTGACGGTGAAAGGGGGTTTGACAACACCAGGGGTAATAATGATTATTCTTTTTAGGAGGGTCAACAACTAAGGAGGTCCAAGAGACTGAAAAATCAAGGGAAATGGACCCCCTGGGGCAGGCAAAACTGCAATGTTCAGAGCAACAGGAACACAATTTTTCCAACAGGGGACAACAACAGGGCTGGAGGAGAGACTTTCATTGATTGAGCTATCTAATACAACTGCTATGTTTGACCAAGATTTACTGAATGTAGTTGAAAATGATTGTTCTGGTGTTGCAATGGAATATAATATTTTGTAAAGTGATGGTTTTTACATTTACATCTGAACTACAGTGATGTCATTGTTAGTGAAGGGCATTTAACTTGTTTAAAATCGGGATGTTTTTGTACCTAATTATAAGTCTGACATTGCAAATGTTTTGATTAACTTAAAACTGTATACTAGAAAATTGAATCCCAGTTTATATTTCAAAAGTAGTAATGTAGGCTTGGATAAGAACTTGGTGGCCAAGCGTAAGAGCACATTCACCCCCCAGTCACCCACTTATAGTGTCGTTTGAGAAATTATGTGAACAACAATTTAGAAAAATAGTCAAAGAGACCAAATACAACACCAATAATCTTATGAGCGATGAAGCCACTATTTTGAATGAATTGGCAGGAAACAAGATGTATTGTGTAATGAAACCAGACAAGGGTGGGGGTGGGGGTAGTCATTATGTCTCACATAGATTACAGCTCCAAAATGTTTTAAATATTAAATGATACCACAACGTGCAGTAGGACTTCAAGAAATGCTGTTAATAGAGCTTATGCCAGGAATGATGTTTTTTTTATTTGATGTTCTATTTCAAAATGAATTAGAAATTGTGGACATAAAATATTTAACAGTTAAGAAACCAAGAACACCAGTAATCTTTGGAATACCAAAGATTCATAAAAAATGTGTATAACCCCTCCTTTAGACCGATAGTAGCAGCCCAAGGTTCTAAAACTGAACCAATAGCAGCATATATTGACAAATGAGCAAGTTTAGTGGTAAGTGAGGCACAACATATACTCAAAGGCTCATGACACTGTTTGGAATTATTAAGACAAATAAATATAGAGAGCTTGGATTTTTGTTTCCTAACTCTGGACATAGTTAACTTGTTCTCAGTAATCCCTCATAATGAAGGGTTAGAGTTCTTCAGGGAGAGTTTGATGGGTAGTAAATCAATAGATCAATCCAAGGTCACTTTATTAGTTGGACTCATGGAAGTGGTCTTGACTAACAACTTCATGATTTTTGAAAGTGAATTCTATCATCAGGAAGCAGGAGTGGCTATGGGGGCCAAATGTGCCCCTAGCTTTGTGAATCTGGTTCTCCTAGAATGGGAGAGAAGATATGTTTTTCCTCTGCCTTTATGGCCAATGTATTGTTGTATGTGAGATTTCTGGATGACATGCTAATTTTATGGCGAGGAGAGGAACATGTGATGAACGACTTTGTAAAATACATCAATGGCACAACCACTTTCTTTGAGCTCACATATAAATGGCATTGTGATAAGATAGAATTCTTAGATATTGAGTTGACTAAGGACATTGCTGGGGCACCTTGGAAAGTAGTGTCCACAGAAAGGAAACATATTCTAATGTGTTATTGCACTATAACAGTTGCCACCCCTTCCATCAGAGGAAGGGTATAATAAAAGGCCAAATGGTTAGGTTATCTAGGCTAATTAGTAGTTACGAAATATTAAAAAAAGAGATCTATATATTAATTGGAATGTTCCAAAACAGAGAGTACCCAAGTCCTTTGCTGAAAGTGAAGGGAGAAGTTATGCTTAAAAGAAATATTACATGTAAGCCTATTTTAAAAGTAGGTCTAAACACTAATAGAACCAACATGGCCAAGCCAGACACCAATGTTCTGGTATTACAATACAATACAGAAACATCAAACTTGGTATCAAGTGTTAATAATATGTGGGAAACTCATTTTGAGAATGAAATGAATGAAAGGTTGGGGCATAAACCTAAGGTTGTGTACAATAGGGGGCATAATCTAAAGAATATTCTTGAAAGTGTCAACAGAAAACAAGACAAGCACAGCTCCTTTATGTACAAATGTGGTGCTTGCAAGACCTGTAAAAATATAAATGATGGTATGAATGTCTTTATAGGAAGTTTTGAATGTATTATAGGATGCCTGGGTAGGTGCAACTGCAATACCACTATGGTGGTTTATTTAGCTACATGCTTATCATGCCTTGATTTCTATGTAGGTAAGACCAAAAGAAGGCTACAGGAGCGCATTACTGAGCACTTTAGTGACATTAAAAATAAAAAAATGAGCAATGCTTTATATGTTCACACTTTAGAATGTCCCAACTATAAGAGATTTTTATTCTTCGTCATTGATAGAGTACAGAGTGACTCTAGAGGTGGGGATGATGAATTAGAATTAGAAGCCACAGAAACTAAATGGCAACTGAGACTAGATGCTTGTTGCAAGCCAGGTTTAAATGATTATTGTTCAATAGCTCCCTTTTTGAAGTAAAGGGCAGCAGAGGTTTAATTTTAAGTGTACTGTGAAAACATTTATCTGACTGCAACTAACAGACCAATGTTCTGTACTTTTAAGTCGATTTTTTTAACAATGTTTATACTTTTATGTTTATTATTAGTGCCAACACTAACATTTTTATCTTGAATGTATTGATTATTGTGGTTCACAGCATGTTGTTTTGTATATTTCATATGCAGGGAAAGTATGCCTTTAAGTTTAGTCAGGGTAATTTCATTGATGCAAGCAAAATCATGAATAATTGCATAAGTAATTAGAGTATATAAAGGAAGTTACATCACAATTGAATGACTCTGATGAAGCCAATTCACGTTTCTTGGCAAAAGCGCTTAGTTGGTTTTACTTCAGCAGTATTTAATGTTAAATAAACTTGTGTTTCATGCAAATACCGCCTTGGTGGCTTGCTTTTTTATTTTTATTATTGGTTACAAGTTTTTGAGCCATTTGGCTTGTTTTTTGGTGTACTCTATATGAGATATATCTTGAGACAAGGACTGGTATTATTTTATTTTTTTATTCAAGAACAGTTGCCATATTTGATTTCATGCAAAACAGCCTTACTTACACACAGATTGTACAACACAGCTTTATTGCTGATACCTTCATGCAGTTACTGCTTTAGTTTCACATTTTTATTGCACATCACTAGTTGTACTGCATGTGTTGCAATACAACTTTAATTCCACAGTTATTGCAATTGAAACTCTATTTCATTTATGTTATCAAGGTTAATGCTTTACTCTTCCTGGCTTATTGCACTACATTTGGCAGTAGTCACTTATTGTAGTCCAGGTCTATGACCACATTCATTGTAATACAATCAAAACTCTATATACCTACTGACAGTTAATGCTTTACTCTTTGTTGCTTATATGACTATTGATTACAAGTTACATCCCTACTCAACACACTCATGGTGCAACCTGGCCAGGTGCCCCTCCATGTGCCTCAATGTTGTGAGATCTCTCCTCTGCAGTTGTAGGGAGAGAAGCATACCATTATGCATACCTGTCTATCCAACATTCAGATTAGGTATTGGTAAAACAATGATTACAGTACTTACAAACTTGTGGGGCATTCCCAGCCCAAGCTTCCCAGACCTAGGTGTCCAGAAGATCCGCCTTCTGATGCTTCAGGTCCTCATAGTGGTGACAGACCTACTCACCTGTGTGGGGGATACCTGTAACACTAGTGAGATCGCATGCCAGCCAGTCCCAGGCCTCCACCTTGTACTATGAGCCCTGGAACTACCCCTGCAGCAGCTTGTCCTCATGGTCTTTCACTAGAAGTCCAGCCATGACTCTGGAATCCAGAATACCTCACCAGTGCACCCAGAAGTATGCACCCTTTCCAACACCTGCTATAGTTACTGCACAGTTCAAACTCCAACTAGCTATGCTATATTCCCACCTGTTGAGCTTAATATAGCCATTTTCCCACCCTTTAACACAATTGGGCAATATTTAAAAATGCGGTACATTGCTTAGCACTATACAAACCAGAAGAGCTGAGCTGAGCAGTCCTTAAACTGGCAATGCTGACCAATGCTTAGTAGTGTGCAAACCGGCTAAGCACAGCCAAGTGGTGCCAAGCAGTGCTAAAAACATGTCATGTTTAGCAGGGCTTAGCAAAGCTTAGCAGAGTGCAGCATAGCAGGATTTAAAAAAATATTAGCATAATTTGTATTTGGAAAATAACTGCTTAATAACACCTCTGTATATTCAAACCCTGCACCTATTGCACGTAAGGCTGTCACTCTACACATTTGGTGACATGGATGTGTGGAGTGCTGCTATACTTTTATATATACCTCTCAGCTACATTTAAGCACTACTGAGCATTGCACTGCATCATGCAAACCTGCTCAGTTATGCTTAAACTTGGCCTTTGAATTCATAATTAAATGCACCCGGTTTCTATTTTTAGATGTCTGGCACATGTTACTTGGTGCATGCTGTGCCGTGCAAACTTAAAAAAACCCCCAAAAATAACAAACAAAAAAATACATATACATGCATTGATATAATGCACTATGACAGTGCAGGGGGTGTGTTACTCATCTGTGGACACAGTTAGTAACACACTCCCTAAACTGATTCAATAGCCATGTTCCATGGCTCTCCCTCAGCAACTCACCATCATTAATATGCATGGCGCGCTACTGAGGAGGAACTGCATACACAGCCATGGTACCTTCTGTGTAGGTTCTACACTATGCATACATGGATTTTATTAAATCCGGGGCAGTCTGTCTGTTTCTTACCTGCAGTTATACATTTATTTACCTGGTTTCATAGTTGCCTGTAATTTTGCAAGGAGAAATCATTTTTAAATCTTTGGAATTCTTTCCAGGCTTTGTCCCTTTTTTGTAAAAGTTGTTTTGTGGTTTTTGGGAGCCAGGATGCTTGGTTGATTTTGGTTTGTTTTGTGCAGAGTGAGGCTAGGCTATTGAGAGTATCTAAGAATAGTTGGTCGAAATAGTTAACTGTTTCATCTAGGGGTAGTGTCTTTAGCATTGACCAATTTAAAGATTTTAGTATACTGAGAAAGATATTTTGATTAACTTTGGATAGGTTGCAGGATGTTTTGTATTTATGAGTTCTTGGTTGATGTGTAATCATTGTATAGGTGTATACTGGTAAATGGTCACTTAAAGTGTCTGGAAGGGTGCCTGAGCTAGGGTAGTTTTTAGCTTTAGTGACTAGGATCCAATCTAGCATGAAGTTTTGGTTACTGCTTTTATGTATTCTAGTTGGGTCTATGATTAGCTGTGTGAAGCCTGATAAGTTAAGACTGTTAGGGGGCAAGTTAGAGATATATATGCATACAAAAATATACATAATTTGTTATATATATATATATATATATATATATATATATATAGTTATTCAATTATGGCTCAAAATGTTTAACCCAAAGAAAAGGAAACAACTAAAAATCACAGACTGAGCTGTTTATGCCTGATACAAATGTGTATGCAGTAAATGGTATTATTACAAAGGGCATAGGTACAGCTGTGTTTCCAGAAAATGAATCAATGTTCACAAAAAAGTCTGTTAATGGCAAAAACATTAAAAGCATTGCGAGATTTGGATTTGCATAGCACAAACAGCTGCTTTATTGATGTACTCAACTCATAAGCTGATACCAATGGGTCAGAAAGAGCTGTGCTATATTTACAAAAACATATCTTTTTTGTTTGTTGTTTGTTTATTTATAATTTGTTAAGCAGGATAAAGCACTAATCAATGTGGATGAATTTCAGGCTCACCCCAGGGGGGAAGACAAAACACATAAACAGTGACATGAACAAAAACATTAATACAGAGCTAGTAATAGTATATAAAGCAACAGTAAATAATTATTTGTCAAGCCACATATTCATACAGTGCATAATTCACATGCTGAGGCAGGCAAGTATTCTTATAGTTACAGGTTCTTGATGCAGACTCCTTGTGCAATTGAGAAAAACAGTTTCAGGCTACTTTCTGTCAGATAAGCTCTGCTCAATCCATCTGTAATATGCATTGCTCATCCTGTTTTATATGTAATTGTCAAATCTTTTGCAAAGTTAAAAATATTCTTTGAAGCTAAAATGGAGCTTTATATAGAGTTTGCTTAGAGAGTGGGACAAAAATCTTCATCTTCAAATCAGAAGATGGAATTATTTAACAAAAGATAAGTTTCTGTCTGCAGGTGAGAAGTTATTTCAAGATTTGTTTATGTTGCTGTGAGATATATCTATATATGTTATATCTATCTATATATGTTATATCTATATCTATATCTATATCTATGTCTATATCTATCTAATTATTTGTTTTGTCTTTCTGGCTGAGCCAAAACTGGTCTATATGCCATTACTGTCATGAACTGTTGCAGTCTGATGCTCAATGAGAAGTGACTGGGATGAAAACCAGCACCTCCATACCAGAAGTTATAATTCTTCTCTAGAACAGAATGAGTTTCTGTCTGCAAGTGAGAGGCTGAAAAGCTATTTCAAGTACAGCTGTTACATCTCCTGACCAGACTGACTCCACATCTTAGCTACACCTTGATATCCACTATATGAAAATCCTGAACATGAAAGGAGATAAGGCACACCTTTAATAGAATGTGAGCCCAACTCTCAGTGTATAAATATGGGGATCTGCTGTCATGTAGCAGCAAGAGCCCTAGGGCAAATACAAGGCAGAGAATCATACTAAAGTCTAGTGCAAACAAAAATGACTGGTCAGAAGACAGGATCAATGTTTTCAAAAAGTGTTTACTGGTTTTGCTTTCATTCCAGGACAATATAAGAATAATGATAAGTTAAATACAAATATTTCACCAGTTGTACATGTACAACATGTACATTAAGACAAATAAACAAAAAAGATTAATGCATATGTAGCAATTAGCTGTGACAGTGGCAGAAACCTCTTCTACTATGTGTGTGATCAGTATGGTGACTATAGTGACCAGACATGGCTGGAGTCAGCATTGAGCAAAAAAGACCTGCAAACTGCAATTCCAGAGGAGCATTATCCACTTAAGACTGTTGAGGAGGTTGTGTACATAACACGTAAAGCTAAATATTTCCCAGTGCATGATGGTAAATGTGGCTTCTGGTAAATCCATCTTGAGCTAGACAGTTCAAAGTTTTGTGCATTCAGTACACCAATAGGAATATTTGCATTCCTGATGATGTCATCTGAGGTTTTCCAGAGAGATGTTACACAAATGCCTGAAAAGTATTGTAAACATCACCAATAACACACTGGTTTGGAGGACAAACCAACATGCAACACGAGAAGAGATGGGGAATTATAGTTCAGAGTGTGTGTATGTACCTTTAAGAAGCATTTTCAGATGTAGCATGTGTAAATAAATAGTGAGCATTTGCAGGTAATAGTGCCATTTTGAGAGGACAACCAGAGTGTTAACATCGATGAGTGTGGTAGTCAGTCTGTTTATAAGTATATTTAAGTTTAAGTTACAAAGCCTCATTTCTGATGTGTTTGTGTGTAATAAAGCTGCTTGAACTGAACCCATGAATGTTCGTCTGTTTTGTCCTGACCAGATGTGTGACATGGTGTCAGAACCGGGATTAGAAGAACAACTTCTTCGAGCCATGAGGTGCAGACAAGCTCCACGTGGGTTTACAGAGTGGTCCTAGCAGCAGGGAACTCAGAAAAGTGACTATCTTCTGGATTTAAGTATCTTTGCTTTTTTTCACTTGAAATAGCTTCTGTAGCTTACCTTGAACTAGCCTGAACTATTTTTTAACTGATTGCTGCATTATTTTAAAATCTGCACTTAACGTTACATTTTAGTCGAATTTGATCGAAAGTTTGCTTGTTTGTTTGTTTAATTTAACTGTGGAGGCTGCCCACTAAAGTGTGCTAGCCTGTGTAACTAATTTATCACTGTTTCTGCATTTTCTGTGTGTTTCTACCAAAAAACAAAAAAATAATCCTTGTTTTCCCGCCTTCCTCGACTAGTTTAGACCAGTTTACAGGCATTGCTGTATTCTGGGCTGTGGTGTAGTTCCTGTGTTGTCCATTACCTTACTTGGATAGAAGGAAGTTTCTTTGCTCACCAGTGGGAGTGGGGAGCCTTGAGCAGCCTACCTGTCCTTGGGGGAAGTGACCTCAACACAAGAAGCTGTAGTAATTGGTTGTTTTGGACCATTTCTAGCTCTTTTGTAGTTCACTGTTTAAAATCCGCCTCTGGGCATTTTTATCTGGCTATACTGCTCAGACAAGCTCCACGTGGGTTTACAGAGAGGTCCTAGCAGCAGGGAACTCAGAAAAGCGACTACCTTCTGGATTTAAGTATCTTTGCTTTTTTTCACTTGAAATAGCTTCTGTAGCTTACCTTGAACTAGCCTGAACTGTTTTAACTGATTGCTGCATTATTTTAAAATCTGCACTTAAAGTTACATTTTAGTCGAATTTGATCGAAAGTTTGCTTGTTTGTTTGTTTAATTTAACTGTGGAGGCTGCCCACTAAAGTGTGCTAGCCTGTGTAACTAATTTATCACTGTTTCTGCATTTTCTGTGTGTTTCTACCAAAAAAACAAAAAAATAATCCTTGTTTTTCCGCCTTCCTCGACTAGTTTAGACCAGTTTACAGGCATTGCTGTACTCTGGGCTGTGGTGTAGTTCCTGTGTTGTCCATTACCTTACTTGGATAGAAGGAAGTTTCTTTGCTCACCAGTGGGAGTGGGGAGCCTTGAGCAGCCTACCTGTCCTTGGGGGAAGTGACCTCAGCACAAGAAGCTGTAGTAATTGGTTGTTTTGGACCATTTCTAGCTCTTTTGTAGTTCACTGTTTAAAATCCGCCTCTGGGCATTTTTTTCTGGCTGTACTGCTCAGACAAGCTCCACGTGGGTTTACAGAGTGGTCCTAGCAGCAGGGAACTCAGAAAAGTGACTACCTTCTGGATTTAAGTATCTTTGCTTTTTTTCACTTGAAATAGCTTCTGTAGCTTACCTTGAACTAGCCTGAACTGTTTTTTAACTGATTGCTGCATTATTTTAAAATCTGCACTTAAAGTTACATTTTAGTTGAATTTGATCGAATGTTTGCTTGTTTGTTTGTTTAATTTAACTGTGGAGGCTGCCCACTAAAGTGTGCTAGCCTGTGTAACTAATTTATCACTGTTTCTGCATTTTCTGTGTGTTTCTACCAAAAAAACAAAAAAAAAAATCCTTGTTTTCCCGCCTTCCTCGACTAGTTTAGACCAGTTTACAGGCATTGCTGTATTCTGGGCTGTGGTGTAGTTCCTGTGTTGTCTATTACCTTACTTGGATAGAAGGAAGTTTCTTTGCTCACCAGTGGGAGTGGGGAGCCTTGAGCAGCCTACCTGTCCTTGGGGTTAGTGACCTCAGCACAAGAAGCTGTAGTAATTGGTTGTTTTGGACCATTTCTAGCTCTTTTGTAGTTCACTGTTTAAAATCCGCCTCTGGGCATTTTTTTCTGGCTATACTGCTCAGACAAGCTCCACGTGGGTTTACAGGGTGGTCCTAGCAGCAGGGAACTCAGAAAAGCGACTACCTTCTGGATTTAAGTATCTTTGCTTTTTTTTCACTTGAAATATCTTCTGTAGCTTACCTTGAACTAGCCTGAACTGTTTTTTAACTGATTGCTGCATTATTTTAAAATCTGCACTTAAAGTTACATTTTAGTCGAATTTGATCGAACGCTTGCTTGTTTGTTTGTTTAATTTAACTGTGGAGGCTGCCCACTAAAGTGTGCTAGCCTGTGTAACTAATTTATCACTGTTTCTGCATTTTCTGTGTGTTTCTACCACAAAAACAAAAAAAAACATAATAATAATCCTTATTTTCCCGCCTTCCTCGACTAGTTTAGACCAGTTTACAGGCATTGCTGTATTCTGGGCTGTGGTGTAGTTCCTGTGTTGTCCATTACCTTACTTGGATAGAAGGAAGTTTCTTTGCTCACCAGTGGGAGTGGGGAGCCTTGAGCAGCCTACCTGTCCTTGGGGAAGTGACCTCAGCACAAGAAGCTGTAGTAATTGGTTGTTTTGGACCATTTCTAGCTCTTTTGTAGTTCACTGTTTAAAATCCGCCTCTGGGCGTTTTTTTCTGGCTATACTGCTCAGACAAGCTCCACGTGGGTTTACAGAGTGGTCCTAGCAGCAGGGAACTCAGAAAAGTGACTACCTTCTGGATTTAAGTATCTTTGCTTTTTTTTCACTTGAAATAGCTTCTGTAGCTTACCTTGAACTAGCCTGAACTGTTTTTTAACTGATTGCTGCATTATTTTAAAATCTGCACTTAAAGTTACATTTTAGTCGGTTAAACAAGGTTAAACTTTTTCTGGCTCCGCCAAGTCTGCTCTTCAAATTTTCATTTAAGGAAGCTCTACACTTAGTATAACCAGACTACTCACTGTATTATAAGCCTAGCACTTGTTCTCAATACTTCTCTACTAAGTAAGCACTATCGTACTAAGTAAAGCACTACATCTACTTACCACCCCTGTGAATATCCACTTCCCTAAAAGGTATACCTCTCCCTTATACTGTTCTAGCATGTCGAGTGGTAGATTACTGGCATCGTCTCCAGTTCAGCTGGTCAATCTGGGTATCTTGAGACAATGCTACAATTGTCTCATGTACACAGACAACCCTCTCCTCCTCCCAACAAACACAAATACATGTGAGAGATGCAACTATATAGCCAAACTGGAGGCTGAACTCTCTCAACTCAGGGCTGGCATGACCAGACAGGAGGAGATGGCAACCACACACACAACAATCCCAGTCCCACATAGACCTACCACAACTGCAAACCAAACACATAAAAACACAAAGACATACTCGGAGGCTCTAATAAAAAACTTACCAAAACAACAGAGGCTCCCAAAGCAGACATTCAAAAATCCACCACCTCAAAACAAAACACATGCAACACATACTTCAATAAATCAGTGTGTCGACCAATCGCAGCCCTTAAGGCCAAACACCTTGCCTGATACACTAGTAATAGGTGACTCCGTAGACAGACACACTGATGTCCCACTGACCAGGCTGAACAAGGAGAAGGTGACTGTGAGCTGTCTATTGGGAGCTAGGATCCACCACATAACACACGCACTCAGGTCACTCCAAAGCAAGTACAAATATGACTCCGTCATTGTCCATGCTGGTGTGAATGACCTGAGACGTACCTACCTGGACTACATGAAAAGAGACATACAGGAGCTCTCCGATTATGTAGCCCAGGCTGGTATGACCCTGACCCTGAGCAGCATCTTGCCCTCACCAAGAATGATACCACAATACAAAGACAAGATGATCAGCTTTAACAATTGGCTCAAGTACTGGTGTCATTCTAAGGGGATCCAATGTCTGTCTGCCTGGGATGATATGTTGGACAAGCCACGCTGCTTCGCAAGGGATGGCTTACACCTGTCACCACTGGGCTTCCGGATATTGGCTAAGGCTCTTGCCACCCCATAGTGCCTTTTTAGGCAAGGCTCAAAAGACAAACCCACCTCCTTAGAAAACAAAAATGGAAAAAAACTAAGGGTAATGCTGCTCAACGCCAGAAGTCTAAATCTCAAGATGCAGGCACTTGATGCACTCCTCAGCATGGAGAACATCAATGTCTGTGCAGTAACTGAAACCTGGTTCAAGGCTCCTGAGAGCACCCCAGCGCTACCAGGCTATACCTCGTATCATGCTTTTCGGCCCCAAAACCCGGACTGAACCACAAAGGGAGGGAGAGTGTCCATATTCATAAAGGATACCCACACCTCCAGGTTAGTAGCAACACATGAAGCATCAGAGACCATACAGGTGCAACTAACCATAGGCAAAACTGCTATACAACTGGTAGTCCTGAAGACATTGGAGGATATGAATGTATCACAAAATACCATCATACTGGGAGACTTCAACTACCCAAACATAGATTGGGTACATTATTCTAGCCCTAATACCCTAGCCCAAAGGTTCCTGGAATTCATAAATTCAAATGCACTGGAACAACTAGTCACCTCTCCCACTAGGGAAGATAATATACTAGACCTGATCATCACAAACATGGGGACAAAATGCTCCACACCGGAAGTATACCCGTCACTAGTGAGATCTGACCACAAACTAATCACCCTGGATATACATATCCCACCTCCACCCCAGCACAAAAGACCACAGTGAAAAACTTCTCAAAAGCAGACTTCACTCTTCTTAAGACTGAGATGGTATCCTTTAAGCCCACTGTGCCAGTGGATACCACATCCCACAATGCCGAATCCTTCACAAATGCTTTCTATGGACATCTCCAAGAATGCATGGATCATGCAATCCCAAACAAATCCAAGTCCCTCTCCACCAAATGTAAGCGTCCTGTCTGGTGGACCTCAGCCATAAACAAATTGTATAACAAAAGAAGGAAGCTACTGCACGTCAGAGCGAAATCCCATGAAGGGAAGACATCTCTGATCAACATTAGCAGAAAACTATGTTCTCTCATAAAAACATCCAAGGCAAACTTTGAGAGAAAAATCGCTAAGGACACTAAAGATAACCACAAAGCCTTCTTCGGCTATGTTAGAAACCTGGGCGGAAACACTCAGATATGCTCAGAGTTGGTTCATAACAACAAAAAATACACTGAACCCACAGATATTGCTAACATTCTGGCTGACAGGTTCAGTGCAAATTTCTCCCCTCCTTCACCCCCAAAAGAAGAAATACTTATCCCAGCTGAATGTAATCTCCCTGTCATCTCAGATGTCCAAGTGAGAACTGCTCTAAACAAAGCAAAAAATACAGCATCAATGGGACCTGGCAGTATCCCGGGGTGCGTGTTATGTGAACTCCAAGAGGAGCTAAACCCACACATAAAAATGCTATTTAACCTTAGCCTTACTTCGGGATATGTACCTGAACACTGGTGTACAGCAACAGTGGTCCCACTCCACAAGGGGGGTGCCTCTACAGACCCTGGAAACTACCGCCCCATAAGCTTAACTAGCCTGGTCTGCAAAGTTATGGAAAGAATCATTATGGAACTCATAAACAGAGACATAGGGGACCTACAGACACTTGACCCCACCCAGTTCGGCTTTGTAAAGGGCAGATCCTGCCTTTAAACCTGGTTGACTTTTGAAACAGTTACTAGAGCCATTGATGAGGGCAAAGCAGTCCATACAGCATACCTGGACTTGGCTAAGGCCTTCGACACAATACCCCACTCAGGCATCATAGATAAGCTAAACAGCTTAAAAGTAAACCCTTATGTCACTAGATGGGTTGCAAACTGGCTAAAGGACAGAACCCATAAAGTTAAAATCGCTGGAGCAATTTCAGACTCAAAGCCAGTCACAAGTGGTGTCCCACAGGGATCTGTCCTGGGACCCCTCTTGTTCTGCATTTATTTCTCAGATGTTAAAGCAAACATGGGAGAGCTGTGGCTGACAAAGTTCGCAGATGACTGCAAACTAGGCGCCATAGTCGATACACCAGCAGACACACACATCCTACAAAAAGGCCTCACTGAAATGGACAACTGGTGCTGTAGTCACGGCCTTAAACTAAATGCCAAAAAATGTATAGTCATCCCTTTTGGAAAAAACAAAGTACCCACAAATTATCACATAGACAGCAACCCACTGAGTACGGAAAAAGTAATCTGAGACCTAGGGACCCAAGTAGACAGCGACCTCTCATTTGACACCCACGTTGCCAAAGTGGTTAGAAAAACATTCAACCTTGCACACCTCATCATGAAGGGATTCACATCCAGATCCAAGGATGTCATTGTACCCCTATATTCCTCTCTCATCAGACCCATGATTGAGTACAATGCCCCATTTGGTATGTACCTCACCCGGCATTTGCAACAGCTGGAGAGACCACAAAAGTACCTCACCAAAAGGATCAAGGGTCTCCAACATATGTCTTATTCTGCCAGACTAAAGAAACTTCAGCTCTATTCAGTAGCATACCGCCTGCTCAGAGGTGAACTCTGCCTGACGTACAAGGCCATATCCAATCAGGATCTGATGGACATGCTCCACCTCAAAAAATCCAAATCTATCAGGACCATGAGAGCTAAAGACTTAAACCTCGGCACAAGTATGAATAGGACATGCTGGACGGATAGAGTCATAACCCAGAGGCTTCCCATGCTTTGGAACAGGATCCCAGTTCGTATTAGGCAGAGCCCCTCACTGACTCTCTTCAAGAGAAATCTTGATGAGTGGATGGGAGATCGTAAGTTTACCCCAGGGGTCACTGTGTCACTGCTAGACAGGGGCACAGTAAACTAATTCTATTATATAAGGGGACCTTCATTGTGTCACTACTAGACAGAGGCACAGTATTCTAGATTTATTCTGTACATTTTTGTACCATTTCATGGGGTGGCAAAAGCCACATCACTATGGCTAGGCTTACAAATGCCCCAGGGCAGATAGCCTAGTACTATACTATGAAACTATGAAATTATGAATTGAAGGTCAAGGCAGACTATGCAGGTTGAGTGAAATGGAGCTCAGACAGACAAAAAAGGGCCAGAAACAAGCTAAAGGTAAAGAAAAGTGTACAAATGATTTATTTGGCAAAGAAAATGAAATGGCACATTTATAAGACACGAAATACATTAGTAATTAAACAAGTAGCACAAAAACATATTATTAAGCAAACAAAAGGCACAAACTGCATTATTAATTAAATGAAATATTCAAAACCATGATATTTGATAAAACTAGCAGATATATTCATAAGGGGCTCAGAATTATCTTTGGTTTTCATAACGAGCATGTTTAAAGTAAAACTGGCACAAGAAAAGTATAATGCGCATGATTAGAGATTAAAAGGGCATAATGAGTGCAGTAAAAGGGCCAATTAAGCTGAAAGAGCAAGGTGACTACATTTTCTTTAGTAAAAGACTGTGTTTAGGCATAAACTGCTATTTTGCATTGACCAAAGCCATTCAAAGCATAACTAGAGTTCAAAGTATCTCAGAGTGTGCAAAGTGTTTGCAGACTGTGTGCTTTATTACAGTGCAATTATTTCAATGAGTTTGCTGTGTCCAAAGTACAGTTATATTAAAAAGTGCAGGCAAAGTACAGCCATTTCGAAATGTTTCTTGTGCTGTGTACATTTATTCACAGAAAACTGCCATTTCAGAGTGTTTCTTACACTGTGAAAAGCTATTTCGCAAAGTACAGCCATTTTGAAGAGGTTCTTGTGCTGTGTACAGTTGTTTACAAACTGCGTTTAAATCAATGTGTTTCTTACTCTGAACTTTTTCTGCTGTGTACAGTTTATTCACAATGTACAGTCATTTTGAAGTATTTTTTACACTTATAGGGTGCTGATATGAGTGATTCCTCTGCTAGATGAGATCTCTTGAATAGTGCCATGAAAAAAACGTTTATGAATGAATATTTCTGTTTCAATGTATTGCATGCTATTATGTTCTATGTAACTTCCTCCAAAATGCTGTATAATCTTGTGCTGTTTACTATGTTTTAACTGAATATTCACTGATTTTGCTTGTTTATACTTACTAACTGCTGTATATATGTACTATGTTATAACTGAATATTCACTGATTCTGCTTGTTAATACTTACTGCTGTATATATGTCATAGTCTGGAACTTTTCTCCCCGAGCCTCTGCTGGAAATGGACCTGTGTCCAGTCGGACTTCCCCAGTTAACAAATGTCAAATAAATAAAAAATAAAAAAGGAGTGGTTTCATGAAGTACAGTGATTTCAGAGTGTTCTTGTGCTATGGAGACTTATTTGGCAAAGTGCAGTTATTTCAAAGAATTTATTGTGCTATTAGGCAAAATTACAAGTACTGGCATAAAGTTCTGGCATATGTTTATGTTTGTATGTTTGTACATGATTTCAAGCACCTTCACTACTGTATGTTGATATGGCAGAGGTATTTTGCAGACCAGGTCCACTTGTGTTTGATAATAATCTAGCAGAGAATTGGAAAGTATTCGAGCAGTAATAAGATATTATCATACAAGCAGCTTTTCAGACAAAGATGCATATACAAGGGCATTAATTTTGCTTAACTTAGCTGGGTCAGACACTATTGAAAGAGAGCGTTCATTTGTGTATGCATCAGAAGTACATGGATGAGAGGGGGAAAACAGCCATATTATGGTATTGGCTGAATCAAGGGAAGACCCTGAATACTTATAAAAAAAATTTAGAGAAATGGGCAACCCCCAGACAAATGTTACATTAGAGATGCACTTATTTTATACAAGAGATTAAAAGCCAGGTGAAACCTTTGCAGCTTATATCACTGATTTGAGAAACAATGCTAGAACATGCAGATTTGGTGACTTGAAAGATTAGTTAATAAAGGGCTGGCTTGCGTGTGGTGTTAATATTGCTACAGTAAGAAATAGTTTGCTTCATGGGAGTGATTTAACATTAAGCAAAGCTATAGAGATTTGTCAAATCCATGAGCTCACAGAAAGGCACACAAGTATGCTTATAAGTGATAACAGCATGATTTCAACAGCCTCTAGAGAAAACATATATAGCATGCAACACATGGCAAGCAGAAGCAGGCCTAAGCACATGGCAGCTGCAACCCCTGTGGGTGTGACAGGGAAATCTGTTGCTTTCTAGCAAGTTCTAATACTAGCTCGGTAAAAATGACATGCTCAGTACAGTATAAGAGTGTGTCAGTAAAACCCAAGTCAAGTCTTGTTGTTAACTGTCATATCTGTGGATCTAATCATTAGTCTAAAAGAGAGAAGTGCTTAGCATTTAGTCAGCAATGCCACAGGTATAAAAATGGAATAATTTTCAAAAGTTTTGTAAACCAAGCAAGCCTCATTCAGTTATTAAGAAAGGTCACTCAAAAAAGCAAGTTGGCCATGTAGAGAGCTGCAACCCTACTTTCTATGCAGATGGTGTATCAGTGGTTGGTGAAAAGGTTAATGCAGTAGATTTGTTGGCAAAGAATGATGCATTTTGTACTGTCCTGATCAATGGTAAACCCACAGAGCTCAAAATAGACACTGGTTCAAAGTATAATGTAACATCAGCTGAAACATTTGCTAAGGTGAGGGCTGGTGAGCAACTTAATTTGGTCAATTGTGTGAAGCTTGTTGCTTCTGGCGGTGAAGAAATTCAAACCAAAGGCTCAGTAGTGCTTTATGCTATTCTGCTGGGAACAGTTACATCTTGCAGTTTTATGTAGTCTGAGGACCTGTGCAGTCATTATTATGTCTCAGAGATAGTTTGAGAATGAAAGTGCTTTCTTTTACCAAAGAAGTACATCATAGGTTCATAGGTTCATAGGGTCATACTAGGTTATCTGCCCTAGGGCATTTATAAGCCTAGCCAGAGTGTGTTTGGCTTTCGCCACCCATTTTAAATTAATTTTGTTATGCCCTTTTTCGAGGTTAGTATACTGTGCCTCTGTCTAACAGTGACACAGAAGTGATACCCAGGGTAAACCTACTATCTCCCATCCACTCATCAAGATTCCTCTTGAAGAGAGTCAATGAGGGCCTAACCTGGACTGGGATTTTATTCCAGAGTGAAGGAAGCCTCTGGGATATGAATCTGTCCCTCCAGCATGTCCTATTTATTTCAGTGCTGAGGTTCAAGTCTCTCGAGCGTGTAGCTCGATGGGATTTGGATTTTCTGATGTGCAACATGTCCATTAATTCCGGGTTGGACATGGCTTTATACGTCAGGCACAGATCGCCTCTGAGCAGGTGGTATGCCACTGAGTAGAGCTGGAGTTTCTTTAACCGGGCAGCATATGGCATCTGTTTGAGCCCTTTGATCCTCTTGGTGAGGTACTTTTGGGGTCTTTCCAGTTGCTGCAGGTGTCTGGTAAGGTACATCCCAAAAGGGGCATTGCACTCAATTATGGGCCTGATGAGTATGAGTAAAGAGGCATGATGACCTCCCCTGATCTAGATGTGAATCCCTTCATGATTAGGTGGGCTATATAAAATGTTTTTCTAACCACTTTGGCCATGTGGTTGTCAAATGAGAGATTACTATCAACTTGGGTCCCCAGGTCCATAATTACTTCTTCTGTACTTAATGGATTACCACCTATGTGGTAATTTGTGGGCACGTTGTTTTTGCCAAAGGGGGTGACTATACACTTTTTGGCGTTTAGCTTGAGGCCATGGCTCTGGCACCAGTTGTCTGTTTCTATGAGGCCCTTTTGTAGGATGCTTGTGTCAGCTGGAGAGTCTATTATGGCGCCCAGTTTGCAGTCATCTGTGAACTTGGTCAGCCACAGTCCTTACTTGTTGGCCTGTACCTCCGAGAAATATATATCGAACAAGAGAGGTCCCAGGACTGAGCCTTGTGGGATGCCACTTGTAACTGGTTTGGAGTCTGACATGGCTCCAGCAATTCTAACCATGTGGGTTCTGTCCTTGAGCCAGTTTGCAACCCATGTAGTGACATAGGGATTTATATTTAAGCTGGTGAGCTTATCTATAATGCCCAAGTGGGGTATTGTATCGAAGGCTTTTGCAAGGTCCAGGTAGGCTGTGTGAGCAGATGTCCTAGTTCCAGCTTTACTGACACTATTTTCTCAGAATATGCTGATATGTTCGATGACAAGCTTGATAAACTTCTAGTTGTATAATCCATGAAGGTAGACCCAGAGGTCAGTCCAGTGGTCAGACCAGCAAGAAGACTTACAATAGCTATGCAAGACAAGGTCAAGGTCCAGTTAGACAAAACGGTGCAGCAAGGTGTGATTTGTCCAGTCACAGAACCAACTGAGTAGGTATCTTTCATGGTAGCTGCTCATAAGAAAAATTCAGATGAAATCAGAATATGCACTGACCCAAGAGACTTGAATAAGGCATTAAAGAGACCTCATCATCCTATGTGTACAGTCGAGGAGATTGCAACTGTCATGCTAAATGCCACGTTTTTTCTGTCTTAGATGCAAAGAGTTCATTTTGGTAAGTAATGTCTGATCACAAATCTTCACTACTGACTACATTCAGTACCGTATTTAGTAGATAAAGATTCCTCAGGATGTCTTTTGGAATAACTTCTACCAGTGAAGCCTTTCAGCATGCAATGGAGCAATTTGTTCAAGCTCCAGTGTGCAATAATAGTTGATGATTTACTGGTTGGAGGTAATGGTGAAGCAGAGTATGACAAAAACCTCAGGAAAGTTCTGAACAGAGTGAGTGAAGTGAATTTAAAGCTTAATCCTCTGCATTACAAATTCAGACTACCAGAAGTTACTTATGTAGGCCATTTATTTACCAGTACAGGCTTATGACCAGATCCTTCCAAGCAAGCAGCCATTCTTGAGATGCCAGCTCCAGACAATGTCCAAGCCTTACAGTGTTTTCTTGGAATGGTTAACTATTTGGGCAAATTTATCCCTGACTTTAGTGAGTTATCAGCACCTTTAAGACAGCGGACACACACAAATGTTGCATGGTCATGGTTAGAACAACACCAGAGATCATTTGATAACCTGAAACAGCAAATTGCTAACCCGTCTACATTAAGATGCTATGATGTCCATAAAACAGTAGTTCTTTCCTGTGATGCTTCAAAGTTTGGTCTTGGTGCAGTTATTCTTCAAGAGGGCAGACCTGTTGCCTATACATCTAAAACTCTTACCCAAACTGAGATGCAGTGTGCTCAAATTGAGAACAAACTTTTGGCAATTGTGTTCGCATGTTTGAAGTACCATGATTGTATTTATGGCCAGGCTATCCAGACAGAAACTGACAATCAACCTCTAGTCACTATTTTAAAGTAGCCTATGCATTCTGCACCAGCAAGACTACAAAGAATGATGCTCAAATTGCAAAAGTACAATTTCAAAATGGTCTATATAAAGGGTAAACTTATTTATCTGCCTGATACCTTATCCAGATCACCCAAAAATACCACAGAACAGCTTGATGCAGAGAATTTTGACTTTGATGTCATGGAAGTACATCATTTTTCGACCACAAGACTTGATGAGCTAAAAGATCATACAAAGACTGATCCAGTTTTGCAAAAGCTCAACCACTTCATCAATGTAGGATGGCATCCAAAGCAATCCTGTGTACTGCCATAAGTGCAACCTTACTTTCCATATAGGGATGAGATGCTGATGGAAAATGGTATCATTTCCAAAGGCCCAAAAGTTGTTCCTACTTCTTTACAATGTGAATACATTCAGATTTTGCATCGTGGCCACCCAGGTTTCAATTCTACCAAAAGAAGGGTGAGACCACTAGTATTTTGGCCTTCTCTAGCGAAAGACATTGATAATGTGCTTTCTTCTTGTTCAGTCTGCAACAGTACCAAGCCACATTTGCAAAAAGAGCCACTTCAGCTAAGCCAAATTCCTGAACTACCTTGGTCAACAGTAGCAAATTACATATTTTAGTGGAACAGTCAACATTACTTAGTGTTGGTAGACTCTTATTTGAACTGGTTTGAGATCAATTTGCTACCTAACCTAACATCCATACTGTTATTATTAGATGAAACATTGTATCTCAGTCCATGGTAGTCCACACAAAGTTATTTCTGACAACGGTTCTCGGTTTACCAGTCAATTGTTTCAGAGATTTGCTAAAGAGTGGGACTTTATCAATGTTACTAACAGTCCTGAATATCCACAGTCAAACAGCCTTGCTGAACGTGCAGTACAGAGTGCAAAGCAATTACTAGAGAGGTCAAAGCATGATAGTACTGATATAGTCTTGAATTTACTCAGTCTAAGAAATATACCCTGTGACAATCTACTTGGCTCACATTCTCAGAGACTTCTATCCAAACAAGAACATCCTTGTCTATTAGTTCTAGTTTGTTGGTGCCTAATGCTAAAAACAACAGAGCAATTAGAGCCCAGCTTTTTAAAAAGCATTCTTCACAGAAGTCTAGCTATGATAAAATGAGCAGATTTCTTCATCAGTTAAAAGGAGACAGTGAAGATGCAAACAGTGAAAGGCTTTGATTGAACTGGTCAAGTGAAAGGCATATGCACTGAGCCGAGATCCTACTTAATGGAATCTGAAAGTAAAGAGTATAGGAAAAACTGCAGACATTTTCTTCCTGTATCAGAAATGATATTGTAGGATTGTAGATCTCAGAGCAACCCAGACAATGTTCATACCAAAGAACATGTCACAGTATCCATTGCCATTCCTGATGATGTCCTAGTTGTCCTCAAAGTTGAACATTCCTTGAAGACAGTCCCCATTGCTAGATCCAATTCTGACTTTCATGTTACATGGTCAGGTCATATTTCTAGATCTAGTGTAAAATACACAGCAACATGGACATGATTGTTTTGTATGTGTCTGATTTTGTATGATTTCATGTCAAATAATTAGTTCTGTATAATTGCTTCTCAAAAGATCATTTCTGTAAATTGCTGGTCATTGAATACTGTCATTTAGCATTTGGACTATTTCTCAAAGAAGGAGGATGTAGATCAGAGCGTGTGTATGTACCTTTAAGAAGCATTTCCAGATGTAAGCACATGTATATAAATAGTGAGCAAGTGCAGGCAGCAGTGCCATTTTGAGAGAACAGCCAGAGTGTTGACATGTATGAGTGTGGTAGCCAGTCTGTTTATAGCTTTATTTAAGTTTAAGTTACAAAGCCTTATTTCTGATGTGTTTGTGTGTAATAAAGCTACTTGAACTGAACCCATGAATGTCTGTCTGTTTTATCCTGACCAAATGAAAGAGAAGGATGTTGATGGAAATGCTGAGATAAAGTAGTTTCAACTTAATCAAAGACAGATGCCAAATATGTGTGACTAGTAACACTTATATGGGCTTCATCTTGTCACATGAAGAGTAGTAGTACAAATGAAAATAAAAATGGATAACCATTTGGATAAAAAAGGTACTAACCTATGAACCTATGAACCTATAAAGAAGCTGTATTAAGAAATTTATACATAGCCCAGTACTCACCCAAGTTCATGCTTAATTCATCAGGAATGTGATTGTCTTTTAGAAGACTGAGAAAGACATACCCCAGGATTTAATAAAATCCGTGTAGGCACTGTGTAGAGCCTAGATGAAATGTATCCATGTACATGGCCATGGTTTCCCCTCGGCAGAGCGCCATGCATATTAGTGATGGCATGCTGCCAAGGAAGAGCATAGGAACAGGGTTATTGAATCCATGAAGGGAGAAGTGTATAGGCTACCTGTGGTTGTGGATGCCTGGTCAGATGTTATGTGCAGGATGAGGCTCCTTGTAATGCTCCCTGCTACTGTTGAAATGATGTGAATTGTTTTAAATGTATAATATTTTATTTTTATGAATTTTGTTTTCCTCTCTGTATGTTTGCTTGGCACCGTGCGGAGCACAGCAATGTCAAGCTGTGCTCACATATAGACAGCTGACACCTGCTACACATCTAAAAATAGAAACCAGATGTAATTAATTATCACAAATTGTTTTAGTTATTCTTTTATTTTTTTGTTTGTTTTTTTTTTGTCTGCACAGCTTGAAGCGCAGCAGAGCCAAGCAGTGCTCATAAGTACATAGTCGACGTCTGCCAGACATCTAAAAATAGAAAATGAATGTAATTAATTATGTCTAGGTTTGTTTAAGCCTGTTTGTGTAGTGTGGCGCGGTGCTCAGCAAAGCTCACAGGTAACTTAGTAGTGTATGTGAAGGTGTACTAGTTAACATGTTATCCAAGTAACTAAATAGATAGCATTACAGCTTAATGTGTAGTAGGTCCTGGGTTTGAGTCCATAGCAGTCATAACATGTCTGTAATTTAATTTACTGTTTTTTTTTTTTTTTAATAAAAAATTTGTGAAATACGGCAGGGCTGCGAGGTGCAAAGCACTGCTTAAACATGCGGCTACTATAGTTTGTGCGGTGCTAAGCTTCATGAAAACCTTGGTTGTGGGAGTTTTCATGCTGCTCAACTCTGCTTAGCTAGTTTGCGTCCTGCTAAGCAATGTAGCTCTTTTTAATGTAGCTCAATGACATGCAAGGGCAGGAAAACAGCCTATATTAAGTGCAATAAGTGGGAATTCTGCACCATTCCTTGGAGTCTAATCAACTGTGGATATAGCAGGCGGTGCTGGTGAAGGTGCCTTCTTTTGGGTGCAGAGACAGGGTGTTCAGGAGTCCAGGGTCTTTGTTGGGTTCTTGGTAAAAACATCATGAACCCAAGCTATTGCAGGGCAGTTTCCAGGGCTGAGAGTGTAAGGTGGAGGCCTGGGACTGGTTGGGCAGGGAACTCACTAGTGTTACTAGTATTCCCCACACATGTGAGCAGTGTCGCCATCATTATGATGACCTGAGGAGAAAGAGAGGAACCTTGGATATCTGGGTCCAAGAAGCCAGAGCTGGGAATGCCCCACAAATATGAAAGTATGTTTTCCACTGTTTACCAATATTTAAGCTGAATGTCTGTAAAACTGATATACATAATGGTGTGCTTTTCTCCTAACAGCTGCAGCTGAGAGGGCTCTCAATGTCAAGTCCCATGCTGGGTGCCTGGCCAGGTTGCACCATGAGTGTAGTACGTACGGATTTATTATGCTAACTGTAGTGTAATAAGCAAGAAAGAGTAAAGCATTTACTGCAATAAAGTATACACAATGAAAACTGTAGCAGAATAAATGGGCAAGTAGAACTGCAATGCAATAAATGGACAATTAGAGCTGTAGTGCAATAAACAATAAACAATATCAATAACAGCAAGTAAAATGGTGTACAGCAGCATTGTGTTGTCATAACCATTGCAGTAGAGTTGTATGCATTGCTTGTCTATGGTAGGGTTGCTGCAGTCAAGAGTAACACTGTAATAGCCTTTTTTAGGCAGTGTTCCAAAGACCAAATTACCACTGTAACAGCTACAAACAAATGCAATCTGAAGGTCATGCTGCTCAACGCTAGAAGTCTAAATCTCAAAATACACTCACTCGAAACACTCCTTTAAATGGAGAACATCAACATTTGTGCTGCAACAGATACCTGGTTCAGGGCAGCAGAAAGCACCCCTGCACTACCAGGCTAAAACTCATTCCACACCTTTCGGTGCCCCAGAACCTGGACTGAAGCTCCAAAGGTGGTAATGTTTCCATATTCATAAAGGATGCACATACCTCCAGACTAGTAGCCCAACATAATGCATCAGAGATACTTCAGGTGCAGCTAACATTGGGTAAGACAGTGATTCATGTCATAGCCTGCTATAGGTCCCCAACCTTGTCCCAAGACCCTGGAGAATATTAGGGTCCAACCTAAGACTCTCTTACTAGGCGACTTCAACTACCCCTCCATTATCTGGGTAAACTACTCATGTACCAATACACTTGCCCAACGTTTCCTGGAATTCATTAATTCCAATGCCTTGGACCAGCTCATTCTTACCCCCACTAGAGGTAGCAGTATCCTTGACCTGGTTATTACCAACATGGGGAACCACTGCTCTACACCAATAGTCAACTCCTCCCTGGTTATATCCGACCACAAACTAATCACCTGGATATCCACATCCATCCTACCCCCCCCCCCCGCAAAAGAAACCACCATGAAAAACATCTCCAAAGCTAACTTTGGGCTCCAAAAAACAGAAGGTGGCTAACTTCATGGCACCCATGCAAATGGAGAATAGTTGTATGACAGCTGAGTCATACACCAGTGCACTGTATGAACATGTACACAAATTGATGGATCTCACCATACCCAATAGAACCAAGACACTCTCCTCCAAAAAAAGGAAGCCAATCTGGTGGTTCCCTGCCATAAACAAACTCTACAAGAGAAGGAGGAAACTGATGCAGAATAAGGTGAAGTCCCGAGACTGGAAAAACTCCCTAATTAGCCTCAACAAAAAGCTGAGATCCCTCATCAAATCCTCCAAAGCTAGCTATGAAAACAGAATTGCAACAGATAGTAAAGACAACCACAAGACCTTCTATAGTTATGTAAGGAATCTCCACAGCAATACCCAGATTTGCTCTGAGAGGACCAATCGCAATACCAGTAGATTGCCAAGCACCCAGTATTACTGCTGCACAGGTTAAAACAGCACTGTCCAAGGCCAAGAATACAGCTTCTATGGGACCTGACAATTTCCCTGGCTGTGCTCCACATTAACTACAGAGTGAACTGGAACCTCACATGTGTGCCCTGTTCAATCACAGCCTCTCCACAGGCCTGGTCCCTACTGAATGGTGCACAGCTACAGTCATCCCTCTCCACAAAGGAGGAGTGACTACAGACCCTGGGAACTATCGCCCCATTAACCTGACGAGTCTTATATGCAAAGCTATGGAACGCATCATCATGGACCTAATAAACAAGGATATAGGGAATCTCCAAACTCTGGATCCCACATAGTTTGGTTTTGTGAAGGGTAGATCATGCCTAGTCAACTTGGTTGACTTCTTTGAGTCAGTCACCAGAGCTGTGGATGAAGGCAAGGTGGTTCATACAGCCTACCTTGGTCTGGCCAAGGCCTTTGATACCATTCCTCACTCAGGAATCATAGAAAAACTCACTAAGCTAGGCATCAACTCCTATATCAATAGTTGGGTTGCAAACTGGCTCACAGATAGAACCCACAGTGTGAAAGTAGCTGACTCCAAGTCAGACTGCTGACCAGTCACAAGTGGCGTCCCAAAGGGTTCGGTCCAGGGTCTTCTCCTGTTTGGTATCTACTTCTCTGAAGTCCAGGCCAATATGAAGGGTCTCTGGCTGACAAAGGTCACAGATGATTGCAAGCTGGGAGCTATTATTAACTCCCCAAGTGATGTTGACATCCTACATAAAGGCCTCACTGAGACCAACAACTGGTGTCAGAACTATGGCCTTAAGCTCAATGCCAAAAAAATGTGTCATCATCCCCTTTTGGGAAAAACTCAGTTCCCATGAATTACTACATCAATGGTAGTCCACTGAGCACAGAAGGTGTTATAAGAGCTCTGGGAACACAGGTTGACAGCAACTTCTTTTTTGACCACCACATTGCCACTGTGGTCAGAAAGTCCTTCTATGTGGCACATCTCATTACTAAGGGTTTTGCATCCAGGAAGAAAGAGGTCATTGTCTCCCTGTACTCTTCCCTCATTAGGCCAATCATCGAGTACAATGCCCCATTTGGCATGTACCTCACTAGACATCTCCAACAAGGCAATCTCTGCTTGACTTGCAAAGCCATGTCTGACCCAGCTCTGTTAGAAATGCTACATCTAAAGAAATCCCAATCCCTCTGCACCACATGCTACAGAGACCTCAACTTTATTACCACAATGAACAGAACATGCTGGAGGGATAGGTTCATAACCCAGAGCCTGCCCATGCTATGGAATGACTTCCCATACATGTGCAGCAGAACACCTTACTGGCCCTGTTCAAGAGAAATGTTGATGAGTGGATGGGAAATAGAAAATTCACCCTGGGGATCACTCCAGTGGCTCTACTCAGCAGAGACACTGGGAACTAAGGGCAGGTGGCACAATGCCAGCATAATCCTATGGGCTAGGCTTTTAAAGGATCCAGGGCCATTAGCCTAGTACACACCTATAAACCTATGAACCTAAAATTTCATGTGTAAACAGAGTAGAATGTTTTTATTTTCCATTCTGGAACAGGTACCTAAGGATCTTAGATGGGATAATCACAGGAGTGTAGTTGAACAAAAAGAAACACTTTGGCAGTGATAGTTAAGAGCAGATAAGCCTCCTAGTTTAAGTGAAGTAATTATTTTAAAATATATTTTAAAAAACAAAAGGTTGAAAGGAAAATAAGTTAGGCAGTGAAATGTGTATTTCAATATATTTGTTAAGATAGGTGTACTGGGTTTTTATGTGTTGTTTTATCAAATATAGTTTCATATTGATTAATTAAAAGGTAAATTTTACTGGTCAAGTTTTACTTGATTTACTTGAAGTGATTGTTATAAAGGTCTTGAGCTGAATGTGTATTTTGTTCTGAGGAAGTCTTTTTGGATGAAAGAAGTGAAGAAAAATGTTTGACTGCTAATCCAGTTGTGGGTCTTCATTATTATGAGTATTGGTGGATTTTTCATACACAATAGTACAGGTTATTCATGTACCACTTTTTTCTTTCTTATCACAGGTGACTGGGGGGGTGTCTGTCTCCTACACAACCTGATGTCAGTGTCTCTTCGAGCTCTGATGATGATGGTGGCCACAGTAATGCATAGGTGGGGGTGTCAGAGGCCGAATCTGTCCCAGATGTAGACTTCCTTCTCCTGCCTCCATTGTCACTGCACACAGTCAATATGCCCACACATACTCAGTCCCCATAGGCCACAGATATTGACAGTCAGAGGGTGGGGACATTGAACTGAAAAGTATGGCAACTATGGCCCCAGTGAGTGTAGACACTGGCCATAGCCAGAGAACTGGCGAGGTCCTACACAGGTGGATTGAGAGGGGTGCTTGTAGGAGGCCTGCTGTCCATCCACTACCTTTTGCAGTTGTCACATTATGGGTCACTTGGCACATGTTTTTTGGCCATCATGGAGGTGCAGGCATATTCTGAATGAAACACCAGATGTATGCTTAGGGTTATGAATGTAGCATGGTTTGACATCCATGACTGTCTTCACTGCATTGGGGACACCCTGCATCTGTTCACTGATGCAATGTACAGAAGGTGGGCTGAGACGGTGTCTGTCTTGGACTACACATTGTCTGTGCCGAAACATCTGTTGGAGATGAGCGTTGGACCCATAAATGTAGGTCAGCAACCCCTCTGCTGAGAGACCATGTGGCCGTGCACAATCATGCTCCCGTAGTGGCAGTACATCCAGTGCTACAGAGGAGAGGGTGCTGTCCACACCATGATGTGGCAGGCCATGGGCTCATGGCTCTGAGTGGTCCCATGGGGGACACAGTCCCAGCAGACAGCAGTCACCATCAAGTACTAACACTGCTTCTGTCCTTGGGCAAGGACATGCCAGTGCAACTCCTGGCAGAGCCAGTTCTCATGTTTGGGGCCAGAGATGGTGAATTGTCAACTCTACCATGTATGGTCCAAAGCTGTCCAACAAACGTGCATGTAGGGCTAGCACTTAGCTTGACTGTGTACATGCATGCACTCACACACCACTGTCAAATGCAGGTCACCTACAGACATACATGGCACCACTCCATGGTCCATCTTACATGCTTCCCTTCCTGACTCACACACATGCTGTCAACCATTTGGGCCAGCCTAGGCCTCCTTCACCCCCACACCACACCTTGTGCAAGTGACAATACCTGTGCCACATCTCTGTCAATCCTCGCCATCGATGCAGGGAAATGAAGCTATGTGTCTGATGCACAGGGTGACTATATTAATTAATATGGACTTGTGTAATGCAGTGTTGTTTTGCCATGCTACTTGTAGTAGTTACTGACAGATACTGTATGATGACATTTTTCATGAGTATGCCACATACTTTTGTGTACCCTATGTTGTATGATATTGTACTGGCTGTATAGTTACACAATGACATGTGTTTCATGGAGCTGTTTATGTTTCTGTTTCAGGAGTTTGTTGGGATAACCTTAAGGTGCACAGCTGCAATAAAACAGTACAGGATGGCATGTCAGCACAGCAGAAATATGTCTTTAACAAGGTACAGCACTATAAATGCATGGCTCCATAGGTTCATATGTGTATAATAGGCTAACATGGACAATGGCGGCATTCAGTGTACCCATGCATCCTTAATCTGTGATGAGGTTTGATACCCTTCATAAGTGCTAGCTGGGTTTTGGGAACTAACACATCTGCAAGCTGTGGTGCTGGAGATGACCCATCTACAAATATCCTTTGTCCAGTACAGACAGTTGCCCAACAACAGTTAATGATTGTCATGTTCTGCATCTCATTGAGTAACCTGCACATTATGTGTGTCACAGTAGATGTGCACTTTACGTGCATGGGGGGGGGGCTGTTTTATGTAAGGTGTACTGTCTGTGTTACATGCTTGTCTCTCCAGCATGTACTATGTATGCCATGGTGATGTTGTAGGTGTGTAGAACAGGTGAGACATGTGTTAGTCCTGTTATGGATATGCAGGAGGTACACAGTGGGACCAGACACCTCCCTGTATGGAGTTATACACATGCCTTTTAAAGCATTTAGGAGACAGACTACACATGTATGGTCATGACACAGACTGCATAGGGCACGTTATCTACACTGTGTATCAGTGTACCATGGAACCTGTGTGGCTGCTACAGTCACACAACATGCCTGTGTAGTGACATGGCAAGGGTGCCACTGCACACAATGATAGGTGTGATGACTGTCACATTCAGTATAGCAGTGGCAGTCTGAGATTTACATCCCAAACCTGCCGGTATAGGTTGTACAATAAGTGAATGCATCCCTACATCTTAACGACCAGTGAAAGTCAAAGGCTACCTTACTCTCTGTGTCCATACCTTCATGAGTAATGGCTCAACTGTGTGGGGTGTGCGGACACTACTATATTTTGCAGGGGAGGATGATTTCCCACAGGATAGTATTGTGTAGTCATTGGCATTTAGTCTTTGTCAGTGGCTCAGACAACTGACTTTGTTTTAGGTTATCCTGGATAACTGTTGGTTCTGTGTGGGATGCTGTGATGGCTTCTAATATGCAATCACCTGCTAATGTACTCAGTCAGAGGTCACTGACAACGGCTGTGACTGCAGAGAGGAAATAGCTAGTAGGTGTATGCCAATAATGGAGGATGGTGAACTCCACTGGTGACTGGCATCATTGCAGCATAGGTCTCCCAATGCTATGCTCCCAGAATATGACTCTAGACACTTGCCTAACCACCAGCTGACATAACACTCTGTACATTATGTACACAGTTTCTAAAATGGCCTGCTGGCATAATATTGTCATACACCTTGTTAGGCCATGGTTGGTGGAGTGAGACTGATGTCTGACATCCATTGCTAGTGTAACAGTCAATGGGTTCTGCCGGTCACACTTGGTAGGCATGATCTGGCCTTGTGCAAAAGTAACAGTGTTTGGTCCAGTGTCAGTAGGTGTTCGACAGTGTTAGTGCTCGTATCCATGCTAACTCCTATCATGGCATTTCAGGTTACATGACTTAGAGATCTGGGGACACCGCTTAGCACTACATGCTAGTTGTCATCTGTGCAAGTAAGTATTGAAGTTTCATCCAACATGTTGCAAGAAGAGAGTCATGCAAGGTGTCTTCACAGAGCACCAACAAACATGTCACGGAAATGTAATATGTACACACTCTGTTGCTTAGTCATGCTGTGGTTCACTTGCCCAAAGGATGGTCCAGGTCCTTACCTACCATGGCTTGTACAGTGTCATGAAATACCCACATGGGGGACCAATGTACTGCATTGTGTGTGTACCAATATATGTGACCGCTAAAGTCCCTGAAATGTGAGGTTCTCCCTGGTGGGATCTGGCCACAGATCAGTCTCCTTAGAACAACCAGCACATACCCCCCTTGCAGACAATACAGACACATATATGAAGAAAGCCATTTACTACCTCCCGTGGGATGGTTGACATAGCGTGACTGCACATCCCCCTTCAGATGGGACAGGCAAGTATGCAGAGCTGTACACCCATGCATTATGTCTGCAGGATTACAAGTGCATGAACTCACTGTATGGGACTGGCGAGACACAGGCTCATCATGGCTCAGTGAACCTGACTGGTGGACAACTACTATTAGCAGGCCGTGCAATAACAGGTGGACAGTGCTGTGTGACAGTTGGGGTGAGGGTGCCTCCCCCAACATGGAGGCACTATCTTCTCATCTAATTGAAGCACATAGTGTTGTTATTATGTGTAGGCATGGCAAGTGACAAAATTAGTCATCCACACAAAGCAGAACCAGAGGGCACAGTGTAGTTACATGTGTGGCCTTAAAGGACAGGCCCAGGTTGTCGCTGGCCGCATACGTTATGATGCCATATATGGTGGGTTTGTAGTCATACCTAACGTGTAATCCAAAACTGTCTGCATCAACTACACTTCCTTGTCTCCAGCATGTGTCACATGACATTCCTACAACCTGTCCCATAATGTCCATATTTACAGGGCAGTTCATAACTGGCCTCTCAATGGAAGATATGCAGCATCTTTTGCACATGCTAACGTTCCAGGCTGCATCCCACATATGATCTGACAAGGATTACTAACACCACTGGGCAACCTTTGTAATCATACTGACACCACTGGCTGCACACCAGCTGGGTGGACAATGGCAACTGTTATACCCTTGCACAAGAGGTGGTGCATTCACTGAGCAACAGAACTATACATCTCTTTTTCTATTTATCCATATCTGTATGCCTGTAGGGGCAATCATCATGGAGTGGATCAGCACACATATATGTGATCTACACACAGTTGACTGTACAGTTTGGATGTGTGACAGGGGGAGCATGACTGTTACACATGGTGGACATGTCTGAGGCAGTCACCAAGGACGTGGGTGAGGGTACATTAGGGCGTACAATCCCCAGACTGAGGCAAGTTGTCTGACTATATTCCTTGCTCGGGCAACATTTACAAATCACCCGCTTAGGCATCCACGATACTGTAATTGTAGGGGTCACTAAGTGGCCCATTGATGGCACACATACGTAGCATAGGGACATCTGCCTCCAATAACTGATCTGTAAGCAGCAGTGCTCACCAGGGAGCAGTCTTGGGTCCTCTACTGGTTGGAATCCATTTAACCACAATAAACGCAACTGCTGACTGACTGTGGCTAACAATGTTGGCTGATGCCTGCAAATTGTGAGCACTCATAGAGTCTCTGTGGTATGTCACTATCCTGCAAGAGGGTATTGCGAACATATGCCTATTGACATACTAATGTCCATAAACTGCATGCATATATATGTAGTATCATTTCCATCAGTGAGACCTATATACCTGGTAAGTAGCACATCAGTCGCAACATGTGATGTACATACTCAGGGGTGAAAGAACTGGGCACACAGACCTGGCCACACAGGTTTACACCTAATGTGCCTAAGATCAACATGTCTCTACCGTGATATGGCAGGAATCATATGGCATAGCTGAGGCCACAGTCACCAGTATGTGACATACTCTTAACCTCCACGTACTCTACTCTCGGCATGCCAATATCTCAGTGCAATGGCCATTTGTGGCTGTATCTTTCCAAGCAGTGCTCTCAATTGCAGACAACAATATGGTCCCTCACAAGGACACTTCATATCTTCAGTATGTGTTCATTGGGGATCGTCTGCAGTGAGCGTCATTGTCGCTTGTGGCATATAGACTACTCAGAGGTGATCTGTGCCTTGCATATAGGGCAATGTGTGACCCTGCTTGATTGCATATTCTGCCTATCTGCAGGTAGCATAGTAGATGGATAACTCACTGTAACAACATCAACCTATTATGTGACTTTAGTACTACATACTTGTTTGAGAGATTTGCCTAGCAGACGTAAACATACCCTTGACACAGAACCCTGCCTAATGGCACACAGAGTACCTCAGTGCACCTCAACACATGCCATCTGTATGATTGGCTGGCCGACTGTCATCTCAACACAAGGGGTCTGCCTGTGTCCCTCTTGGACTGGGGCAATATGTGCTGATCCTGTAACTACGGGTATAAAGATGTCTATGAGTGGTTGGCTGCTGAGATTCACCTGCATAAATCCCTACAAAAGCTGATTTGAGTATACTTTTCTCTGCACTTATTTAAGATTAGAAATTTGTAGATAATTGTTATATATAATATAATACAGGGAGATAATACTCCCTGTTTGTAGCTGCAGTTAGTCTCCCACCCCTCCTCCCTGTTATTGTTGCGGTATTAATCTTGGTGGCTTTGGAATTACCTGCCCCTGCTGTAAATCTGTTTTTGGACACTCCTACTGGACCCATCTCATTTGCTCACTCAGCTGAGTACAGTGAGATCATATTTTGATTTCAGACACTCCTACCAGTCCCATCTCCTCTGCTGTGTACAGATAGAGCACTTGGGAATGACATCCCCTATAGCATTTTAATTTTCTCTGTTCCCTCCCTCTCCACAAAAAAAAAAAAAAAAAAAAAAAAATTACTTATAGTTTCTTGAGCTGCTCTTACATAACTGTCTTCTACCTTAATACCTTAATTTGCTGTTCTGTGTGCTTTTAAGTGTTCAAGTGCTCTTATTTGATTTTTCATAAACTTGTTTTTGTCATTTTTAACTTATCTGCATTTATTTAAACTGTATTTGCCTTAATATTGCTACACACTCAAGTGTGCTAGCTTGTACTGCATTTAAAGTGTTTTTGCTACTGTCATTAGCTCATTCTTTCTAAAAGAGAGAACTTTTTGAGAAAGCTAACGCACTTAACTAAAAAAAAAATATATATATATATATATATATATATATATATATATATATATATATATATATATAAATTCCAAGCTTGTTTTCTGCCTTTCCTGTAAGTGGTCTAATCCAGATGCAGATTTGCTGTATTCAGGACTGTTTGCAAGCTTCTGTGCCCCAAGCCTTTCTGTGTTGGAGGGAAGCCTTCTAGCTTATCAGTAGGAGTGGTAAGCCTATCTATCACAAGAGTGGTTTCTGGCCCAGAAATTGTAGTTTATTGGCCATTTGGGCGGTTTTTCCATCTCTTTCAACTTTCTGGTTTAAAAACCTGCATTTGCGCTTGCTTCCCACCTTCCCTGTAACTAGTTTAGTCCAGATACAGATTTGCTGTAGCCAGGCCTGTTTGTAAGCTTCTGTGCCCCCAAGCCTTTCTGTGTTGGAGGGAAGCCTTCTAGCTTATCAGTGGGAGTGCTAAGCACTAGGTAGCCTATCTACAACAAGATCCAGATACAGATTTTTAGTTTTCGCCCTTGAATTTGCTTATCCGTGCTCAGCACTTGTTCAGAACTTGTTGCAAGCACTAAATAAACTACAAATTACTATAGCACTCACCCTTCTTCATTACCTAGAGGAAAACAGTTTTTGGTACTTACTTTCCTCACTTGCTTAGACAAAAACAGCTCTTGTACTCACTTTCCTCACTTGTCTAGAGGAAAATATTTTTTTTATTCAGACATGTCCAAGGGTCAGTTCCCAGTGTTCTCTCCTGTCTATCTGATGAATCTGGGCATCTTGGGGCAATGTAGCAATTGCCTCATGTACACAGACAATCCTCTCCTCCTACCACCCAGCACTACAACCTGTGAGAGATGCACTTATCTAGCCAAACTGGAGGTAAAGCTCTCTCCAACCAAGACTGAACTTGATAGTCAAGTGGAGAAGGTAAACACTTGCACACACCACACTCATCACATAGTCCCACTAAACCTACACCACCAAAATCCACACATAGAAACACAGAAACATTTGTGGTGGCTCTCAATAATAATCTGCTTAAGCAACAGAGACCTCCAAAGCAGAAATGCAAGCAACTTCCCACCACCAACACAACCCAAATGACACATAGCCCACAGACTCAGTATGCCACTCAACCACAGCCCATAAGGCAAAACAATGTACCCAACACAATAGTCACAGGTGACTCAATAGTCAGCCACAGGCTAAACCAGGCTAAACAAGGAGAAGGTCACTGTCAGCTGCCTGTCAGGTGCCAGGATCCGCCACATAACCCACGCACTCAGGTCACTCCACAACAATTACAAATATGACTCTGTGATTGTCCATGTTGGTGTGAATGACCTGAGACGTACCTCCCTGGACTACATGATAAGAGACATGGAAGAACTCTCTGATCTTGTAGCCCAGGTAGGTATGACCCTAGCCCTGAGTAGCATCCTGCCATTGCCCAGAATGATACCGCAGTACAAGGACAAAATGATTGACTTCAACAATTGGCTAAGCTTCTGGTGTCATTCTAAGGAGATCCAGTATCTGTCTGCCTGGGACGACTTGGTCGACAGACCACGATGCTTTACCAGAGATGGCCTGCACCTGTCACCCCTGGGATTCCGGATACTGGCAAAATTTACCACCATAACAGGAACAGGCAAGCAAAAACTGAGGGTAATGCTACTCTATGCTAGAAGTCTAAATCTCAAAATGCACTCACTCGAGGCACTCCTGAAAATGGAGAACATCGATGTCTGTGCAGTGACTGAGACCTGGTTCAAGGCTCCAGAGAGCACCCCTGCATTACCAGGCTATAACTCATACCACACTTTTCGGCTATCTAACCTGGACCGGAACACTAAAGGCGGAGGTGTGTCCATATTCATTAAGGATATCCACACTTCCAGGCTAGTTGCTCAGCATAATGCAGCCAAGGTTATCCAAGTGCAACTAACTGGGCAAAACTGCAATCCAAATTGTAGCTTGCTACAGATCCCCCACCATGCCCCAGGATTCCCACTCCTCTTTTCTTGATATACTGGAAAATATTAGGGTTCAACCAAACACCCTAATATTGGGCAATTTCAACTACCCCACCATTAACTGGGAAAACTACTCATGTACCAACTCCTTTGCTCAGCGCTTTCTGGGATTCATAAATTCCAATACCCTGGATCAACTTATCCACACTCCCACCAGGGGCAACAATATCCTAGACCTAGTCATTACCAACATGAGTGACCGGTGTTCTACACCTGAAGTCAACTCCTCATTGGTCAGATCCGACCATAAGCTAATCACCCTAGATATCCACATCCCGGCCCAACCACCATTAAGGAAACCATGGTAAAAACATTCCCCAAAGCCAATTTCATGCTTCTTAAGACAGAAGTGGTGAACTTCATGACACCCATGCAGATGGACAATACAGTTACGACTGCTGAATCCTGCACAAATGCACTCTATAAGCACTTACACGAGTGCATGGATCGTGCTATCCCAAATAGAACCAAGATGCTATCCTCCAAAAAAAGGAAGCCAATCTGGTGGTCCCCTGCCATAAACAAACTCTACAACAGAAGGAAGAAATTGTTGCAAAAGAGAGTAAAATCCCATGAGTGGAGGAGCTCCCTGGTCAGCCTCAGCAAGAAGCTGAGATCCCTTATAAGATCCTACAAAGCTAGCTATGAAAACAAGATTGCCACTGATTCTAAGGACAACCACAAAGCATTCTATAGCTATGTCAAGAATCTCAATGGCAACACCCAGATCTGCTCTGAGTTGCAGCACAATGGCACAAAAATTACAGAACCAACTGATATTGCCAACATCCTGGCAGATAGGTTCAGTGCTAACTTTACCCCCCTCTCACCCCCTAAAGGGCCCATATATATATATATATATATATACAGGAAGAATGCAGATTCCCTGTAATCACAACCTTACAGGTAAAAGCAGCACTCTCTAAAGCCAAAAACACAGCATCCATGGGACCGGGCAACACCCCAGGCTGCGTTTTACATGAACTTCAGAACGAACTGGCTGCTCACCTAAGCACCATGTTCAATCATAGCCTCACATCAGGCTTTGTGCCCACTGAATGGTACACAGCAACAGTTGTCCCACTCCACAAAGGGGGAGCCACCACTGATCATGGGAACTATCACCCTATTAGCCTGATGAGCCTGGTCTGCAAGGCCATGGAACGTATCATCATGGAATTCATAAACAAAGACATTGGTAACCTCCAAACTCTGGACCCCACCCAGTTTGGGTTTGTGAAAGGCCTCCTGAACCTGTTCGACTTCTTTGAGGCAGTCACCAAAGCCGTAGATGAGGGTAAGGTGGTTCACATAACCTATCTTGACCTCGCCAAGACTTTTTGACACCATCCCCATTCTAGAATTATAGCTAAACTCACTAAACTAGGTATAAATCCCTGTGTCACAAGATGGGTTGCCAACTGGCTCACTGACAGAACCCACACTGTAAAAGTTGCAGACTCCAAATCTGACCTCAAACCAGTGACAAGTGGAGTACCACAGGGTTCAGTCCTGGGACCTCTCCTGTTTGGTATCTACTTCTCTGAAGTACAGGATAACACAGAAGACCTCTGGCTAATGAAGTTTGCAGATGTCTGCAAACTAGGAGCTATAGTCGAGTCCCCAAATGATGTGGACATCCCACAGAGGGGCTTCACTGAGACAGATGCCTGGTGTCAGATCCATGGCGTCAAGCTCAATGCCAAAATGTGCATAGTTATCTCCTTTGGTAAAAACTCTGCACCCATGAAGTACCACATAGGCAGCAGTCTTCTTAACACTGAATGTGTGATAAGAGACCTTGGGACCCAGGTGGATAATAGTCTCTCCTTTGATAATCACATTGCCACATTAGTCAGGAAATCCTTCTACATGGCACACCTCATCACAAAAGGGTTCTCATCCAGGAAAAAAAGAGGTCATTGTTCCCCTCTACTTGACACTCATTAGACCCATTATACAGTACAATGCCCCTTTTGGAATGTACCTCACAAGACATCTGCAGCAGCTGGAAAGGCCACAGAAGTACCTCACAAAGAGAATTACTGGCCTCAAACAGATGCCCTACACTGATCGTCTCAAAAAACTCCAGCTTTACTCTGTAGCATATCGCCTACTCTGAGCTGATCTCTGCCTAACATATAAAACTATGTCAAACTCAGAGCTGTTGGACAGCTACACCTAAAGAAATCTCAATCCCTCTGAGCTACACACTCTAGGGACCTAAATCTTGTCACCACAATAAACAGGACATGCTGGAGGTATAGATTCCTATCCCAGAGACTTCCCATACTCTGGAACAGGCTACCCATCTATGTCAAGCAAAGTTCCTCATTAACACTTTTCAAGAAAAATCTTGATGAGTGGATGGGAAATAGGAAATACATCCCGGGGATCACTTATGTGGCTCTGCTTGACAGGGGCACAGGAAATTAACTTTCTTGGGTTGGCGTAAGCCAGGGAACTTTGTTGGCTAGGCTTACTTAGGCCCTTGGGCTGATAGCCTAGTACCTACCTATGAACCTATGAACATATGATTGTGTTGGCTGTATGTCTATTATGCTAGTTAAGTTCAAATATCCCATGGTTCCATAACATGATGTAAAATGCTCTTACAGGCTCACACTCAAACATGGCTACATTGAGGCTAGGACCACTTCCAATCACTGTGTACAGGACATGCCAAGGCACACACATAGTGCAAGTTGGCTGTATGTAGATGAGAACACTTACCTATGCAATGGTTCACACTACAGATCACAGCACTTGTTGCATGAAACACACCTTGTGTCTGCTAATACTATCAGTTTAGGATATATTATGCTTGATGACATCAGCAGACCTTGTTGTGGTCAGTCCTTTGGGGGACCACATCACCCACTACAAATAAACCACTGCAAAATCCTATCTATTCCTAAGTTACCTAGGTGATCATATTTATGCCATATGGACACACAAAGTAGCCTGGAGTGACATTAGAACACCTACCTATCTAGTCTTATTCACTATAGATCACAGTACTTATTGCATGCCCCAGGGCTTAAGTTTGGTACTACACTATCAGCTGGTAGTCTTAAGGTGGGTGACATTATCAGGATTTGTAGAAGAGGGCATTTGGAGGCTAGCAGCAAGTTACAGGGCTGAAAATTTCATAACCATTGCAGGTGGATAGCCCATGAGGCTATGTCAGCTGTTCTGCACAGGTATACACACACACACACACACACACACACACACACACACACACACACACACACACACACACACACACACACACACACACACACACACACACACACACATAAAACACCCAAGTAGCCTGGATTGAGATTAGAATCCCTACCTATCCAGTCTTAGTCACTATAGATCACAGTACTTATCTTAAGCACCACAGGTTGAGTCTATTGTTTATGTGATTGCAGGCACACTACTTGTGCATTACACAAACTAGGCTTGTGTTGAATAGCATCTGTGGCTTGCAGAGTGATATTGCTTCATACTGTTATCTGCTTCTAGTATCCTAGCAGTGGGATAACTGTTATTTTCCTGGCTATGTGTGTACAGTTACCAGTATGGCCATATGTGGCTGCTTGCTGTTAGATAGGCAAATGTGCTCTGTCCATGTGTGCATTGACAACATTATACATTACACCACCTGCTCACCTGTGTCTCTCTGCGTGATGACATCCAGCAGGCACAGGGGTCTGTAGGTAAGTGGATTATGTATTGTTGCACTCTTAGTTTGGATCCTTTGAGCAACAGTATGGAAGTGTGGTAGTGCAGATTTACTCACCATTATTGAGGTATGTAGGACAATACAGACACCCACACACATGTTTATGTAATTAACAGGGATGTATATGTAAGTGTAGCTGTGCGTGTGTGTATAGGTTCATAGGTAGGTACTAGGCTATCTGCCTGAGGGCATTTATAAGCCTAGCCAAAGTGTGTAGGCTTTCACCACCCCATTGATTAATTAACTGAGCCTCTGTCAAGCAGAGCCAATGAAGTGATCCCAGGGGTGTATTTTCTGTTACACATCCACTCGTCAAGGCTTCTCTTGAAGAGTGTTAGTGAGGGGCTCTGCCTAATGTTGTTAGGAATTTTGTTCCAAAGCATGAGGAGTCTCTGTGACAGGAATCTATCCCTCCAGCATGTTCTATTTATTGTTGTGGTGAGGTTTAGCTTACTAGAGCGCGTGGCTCTCAGTGACTTGGATTTCTTTAGGTGGAGCATGTCCATCAATTCTGAGCTGGACATGGCTTTGTAGGTCAGGCAGAGATCACCTCTGAGTAAGCGATATGCCACTGAGTAGACACGGAGTTTTTTCAGTCAGACTGCATAGGACACATGTTTGAGGCCAGTAATCCTCTTGATGAGGTGCTTTTGTGGTCTTTCCAGCTGTTGGAAGTGTCTTGTGAGGCACATCCCAAATGGGGCATTGTACTCTATGATGGGTCTGATGAGTGACGAGTAGAGGGGCACTATAACCTCTTTATTTCTAGATGCGAACCCCTTAGTAATTAGATGGGCCACATAGAAGGATTTCCTAACTACTTTGGCAATATGATTGCCAAAGGAGAGATTACTATCTACCTGGGTCCCCAGATCTCTTATTACCTCTGCTGTATTAAGGGGGCTGCCGCCTATGTGGTAATTCATGGGTGTTTTGTTTTTCCCAAACGGGATGACTATGCATTTTTTGGCATTTAGTTTGAGGCCATGACTTTGACACCAGGTGTCTGTCTCAGTAAGGCCTTTTTGAAGGATGTCCATGTCAGCCAGCGAGTCAATTATGTATATGTGTTATGTAGCTATATGGGGTGAGTCTATGTATCATTGTGATATACATAGCTATATATATTGGTATATATCTATTTGACACTACATACAGATAGATATACTATGTATGTGAGAGAGAGAGATAGTGGCAGATGGATATGTATACGTATATGTCTGTATCTATGGACATATCTATACATAGGTCATTCTGATTATGGGGCAACTGAATTGCTCTCATTTTTGGGCAACAGAATTGCTCTCATTTTCATTTTAACTGCTTGGGCATACCCAGTGGGACTGTCAGTACTTATAACATGACTCCAGGCCACACCTACCTGTACTCCAGTCCAGGATTTTGTGTGTTACAGACCATACCTCTCAACTGTCCAGAGTTTTGCAGCATTTCCAGAGTTTTGGCTCATAATTTTGGTCTGTTCCTCATAAAATGTGTGTTTTTCTGGCAAATCACTTGGATGAGCTGAGGACTGAAGTCACTATATAATGACATGCATTTGGGTTTCTAACTTCAAATCCTTCAGAAAAATGTCTGTTGAAACAAACCCTGTTATTCTAGCAATTTTTTAAGTTTATTAAAGCAGTATTTAAAATATGCCCACATTTATGAGCCTTTGTCCCCCCATTTTGTTGGGCTATTTCCAGATTTCTTACACTAAGAGGTTGAGAGGTATGTTACAGACATTGACATCTGTCCCTGTTTCTGCAGTACTGCACTTCACTCAAAATGTCCACGGCATTCCCCAGCTGTCTGCTGCCTCTTATGTGACTGAGGTTCATGTTACACCACACACAGAATGACAGTATGTGAAAACACTGATATAATAATACCTCACATGCAAAATATGTGAATACTTTCAGATTAGAACCATCAACCCCATCACCCATGCTGACTTCCCTAATCCACTGAGCCACACAGGCTGCCAGACAGAGAGGAGTCATTTGTCACACATTCCACAGCATAAATATGTACGTTGTTATTTCTTCTTTACATGGCATAACAATGTGTGTTAGAGTACTATGCCTGAGATTGCCTGGTCTGCTGATATACCATTGCTGACTTACTGTTACAGCAGTTATATGGGAACACTGCTGTGTTGGGGGTGGGGCAACAGCAGCATATGATCTGCTGGGATAATTGGTAGTCCAAATATCATGTGACCCCACTGTTTAACATCAATCTTGACTGATGTAGTGAATATTTCAACCATGAGGGCTAGTGATTATTACGGGCGGTGATGGGAGTAACTCATTACAAAAGTAACATGTTACTGTAACATATTACAATTTTGAGTAACTAGTAATATAACACGTTACTTTTTCAAAACAGTAATGAAGTAATAGTAATATATTACCTTTTTTAGTAACTATCACAGGTCGGGAGACCTGCCGGGGCAGATATCGAGTGACCAAAAAAAAGGCGATCTTTGCTGCTGAGTGTTTCTTCCCCCTTCCAGGTTTACTGTATGATACACTGCTCTTTGTAATATACAACTCTGCGTTAGCTAGAATTGTGCATCCTTAAGGACACCTCCGTGCAGTACACCATTGCTTTTAGCATACTTAAAGCAAAATGCTGCACCTTTACAGATAGTATGTCAATCTTTAGCTCCCCAACATTACTGGAAACCTCTTATCACTATGAATAGGCCTAGAAATGAAAGTCCCATTGCATCTCCAAAAGAATTGACCTCCAAGGAGACACAATCCACAAGTAATAAAATACAGTTAATACCAATTGTCAGTTTTCATATTTACCTCCATATGGTGAAAACGGTTCTACATGTCAACAAAGATACATTCCTCCTAACTTCCTGAATGCCAGGCTAGATCTCCCAGTTTTCTAATTTTATCTAATATCCCCACCACCACATTCAAAGAAACAACCCAAACTATCTCTCAGTGTATTGGTCACAAGCACTATCAATCGAACATAATAGCTACTAGAGGCTGGCTGAGAGAGCACTGCCAAGGCATGTTACAAGATTGGGAATAATTTGTCTCTTGTAAGTTTTAGAGGTACTGTTTATAATATAGGACTTTATATGAATGGTTGCCAATTGTATTATCAATGTATTACTTTAGGGCTTCTGATTTTGCCTTAGAATTGTACACTGTCTGTCTTAAAATTGTTGATTGTAAAAGGTGGACAGCTGCACACAATGATGCATAATGACCAACAGCTATTTGGCTAATTCAACTCTTCTTATTCTGTAATATTTTAAAGTCAGTACAACTGTTATTTAAAATGTCTCCCTGTTATGAGACTTTTATCCCTTCTTATTTTTTTGCTTTGAACCTGCCTCTAGCAGTAAAAGATTGTTACACAACTATTTACACTACTTGATGCTGCTAGCTTTTCAAATGCCCAAATTGAGACTTTTTTGTATGTGAGACTTTGCAGGACAAAAAATACCCACTGCATCTCTACTCCATGGTGGCAGCATCTTCTCTTTTAAGAACACTGTGTGCATTACACGTGTGCCAACTCGGATGTTAACATTCACACGGAATTTAAAATAGCCATTCCATTGAAAGAGAAGGTAAGTAAATAAGAAAGTGAGCATATATATATATATATATATATATATATATATATATATATATATATATATATATGGTTTAAATGAGTGGTTCCATTTGTTTCTGTATGAGAGAGAAAGTGCATATGCATGTATGTATATGTAATTTAAACTATTATTTCTGTTTGTATGAGAGAGAAAGTGCATGTGTGTGTGTGTTACTATGTGAGCGAATGGTGTGTGTGTGTGTGTGTGTGTGTGTGTGTGTGTGTGTCAACTGTCCAGATTTAGCCTTATAGCTTTGGTCGGATTGTCATAAAAATTGTGGTTATCTGGCAAATCCTGGAGGACTGAAGTCACTAAATAATGACATATATGAGATTCAGACTTCATATCCTTCAGAAAATACATACTAAGACAAATCCTGTTATTCTAGCAACTTTCTAAGTTAAAAAAGCAATATTAAAAATGTATCCCTATTTTGGGCCATTGTATCCCCATTATTTCAGACTCTATCCAGATTTCTTGCACTGAGAGGTTGAGGGGTATACATACCTCTCAACTGTCTAGATGTTTGCCTTATATTTTGGATTACTCCTTAACATTTGTGGTTTTCTGGCACATCACTGAGGACTGAAATAATTAAATAATGTCATACATTTGAGTTTCCATTTCTTTTAGAAAATGCATGCCAAGGCAAATGTTATTTTAGCAAATTTCTAAGTCTTTAATAGCAATATTTAAAATCTGTCCCTATTTTGGGGCCTTTGTCCCATTATTTTACACTTTGTTCAGATTTCTTATGCTAAGAGGTTGAGAGGTATGGAGCTATGGTATGTAATGCCCTAGTTGGAGAGGGGGGGCAGATTAGTCAATTAACTTGATCAGGCTTGACCCTTTTGGTTAGATGAGACAAGAGCCTGAACCTGTACACAGACTACCAGACTGCTAAAAGAATTGAGTTTCACTGGAGACTGGAGACTGGAGCCAAGAGCCCGAATCCCCTACATCAACTTCCAGACTGCTGACGTGACTGTAAGTTTGAGTTTTAGTACATTTTCCCAGAATTATGAGTTTCACTGCATTTTTAAGATATTATGAGTTTCATTTCATTTCATGAAATTGTGAGTTTCAATGGAAGATACATTTACTGCTGCTCATACTAAGTCTGTTTTCAATGTGCAGGTAACTGTTTTGTTTAGCAAATGCCAGTCACTGTTTGTGCTGTAGAATTTGAAAGCAGTGTTAGTAGCATAATTGCCTTCGGTGTAGAAAGCTGTGGATTTTACTTCCACACCATGTAGATGGAGTGCTGATTTTGCAGTGCCCTTTCGATTGCTGATTATTTGGTGCATTTTAAGGGGGATAGGGATTCTACAGTCCTGAATGTGCCCTCCTTTGTGTGAGATGCCTAGTAACTATTAACTTGTTGTCAGTTTGTCAGTCATTTTCTATTGCAGTATTACCAGCTTACCAATTTCTTTTAATGTAACAGGCAATTAATTCTTCAAGGGCAGGAGGCACTGAATTTGTAGACGAAACATTAAAATGTAAAGTTGTTTTGCCAGTAGTAACCTCTTTAGTAGATACAGATGTGTAATTTAATGTGGAATTATTTGGATGGCTTTTACTTCTACAGTGATTGTGTTTACTGAGTGATATTGATGGATTGTAATGTGACATGTAATTTAACGATTGATTAACTATACTTATGTAAAAGTAACTCAAGAGTAACTTGTTACTTTAGTTAGTAACTAGTAATAGTAGTATATTACTTTTTTTAGAAAAGTAATAAGTAATAGTAATATATTACTTTCACTGAAAAGTAACTAGTAATAGTAACTTATTACTTTTATAAGTAACTAGCACAACACTGATTCTGAGACACATATTATTGGACTGGGTAGCTGTAATCTCATGTGGATGTTACAGCTGCCCAAATAGCCCACTATATTTCCTTGCATAAGTGCAACAGATCCATGCATACGATACCGTGTTATATTAATCCTGACAAACAGTGTGGAGGTTAGAGACTTACCTTACGAATGCAGCAGTTGACAGAACTGTAGTTCAGGGATGACTCTATGTGATGCAAGCATGTGCTATGCATTGTCTCTTAGCGAAAGCCAGGGCATACTGGGCATGAATTTGTCTGCCTACAGGGACATCATCAAGGGGTTCCTCCTCCGAGTCCTCCTGTGAGTGTGAGTGTGGCTGTGGTGACCCAGATACTGGTTGGGGGCTGTGTATCCCTTCCCTTTGCTGATCCTGCTGCAGCTGTTTCCAAAGGATCATATTGTGTAGCATGACACATACTGTGAATATCTGTGCACATGTGGCTGGAGTATACTGCAGGGCTCTACCAGATATACTGAGGCACTGGAACCATGACTTCAGAAGCCAAAACACAGTCTCTATGATGTTCCTAGTTTGTGCGAGTACCTCATTATGGCTTTCTTCCATGGGTATGTGTGTGTGTGTGTGTGTGTGTGTATGTGTGTGTGTGTGTGTGTGTGTGTGTGTGTGTGTGTGTGTGTGTGTGTGTATGTGTGTGTGCATTTCTGATGGTTGTCATCATCCACGGTTCCAATGCATAGCCAGCATCCCCCAGTAAATGGCCGTGTGGGATGTCCCTCCTAGCAAACATCTGGTAAAGCTGTGATGCATTCCAGATATGGGAGTCATGATAACTGCCTGGGCTGCCAGCACACACATTCATGATAATGCCCTGGGCATTGCACACGATCTGGCAGTTGATGGAGTGGTACCCCTTGTGGTTGACATAGATTCTATCCTCCTCACCGTGTGGTGACTTGATGTGTACATGAGTGCAATCTATGGCACCCAGTGCCTGAGGTAGTGTGCTGTGTGGTAGAAGTGTTGCATATTGCTGGCCCTCACCTCAGGGGTGAGGGGAAAAGAAATGTGCTCAATGGCATGTGGTAGCATGGCAGCCAGGAACTGGTGGAGTACCCTGTATACTGATGCCTGTGAGACCCTCATGATGTCACCAGTTGGTCTTTGGAAGGTACCTGTAGCTAGTATCTTTAGAGCTACACATAACTTTGTTTCCACTGGGACTAGTTCACCTCTGTTGGCTCTGGGTCTGAGTTGTGGGAGACAGAGCTAATTGAGTTCTTGTAGTATTTCCCTCTCCACCCTGTAGCACTCTACAATCTCCAGCTCATGTAGCACCTGGAAGGCTACCTTAGGCCTGAACACTCTTCTCCTTCTCTGTCTAGTCCTATTGTCAGCCACAGCAGCATTGACTTCAGCATCTAGCACATACAGATGTAGCAGACCTGCAGCAGCCCCAAGCATTCTTTCAGTCAAAATTCCCAAGTCTGTACTCCAATGGTGCAGAGTATGTGGGAAAAATCAGATTGTAGGGTGTATGCATACTTTATAGTGCTCTGCTGTAGGTACTGATTCTGTGAATTACTACCTATGATGCATTGCACCTGCCTAGTATATCATTAACATCATTTAATGGCCGTAGTTTAAGTTAAACAGGGGGTCAAAATAAATTAATACGTCATTGGCTTTTAGATACACTCAGCAGTGTGGCTTACCATACAAACACGTGTCCCGTAGGTAAACAAAGCTTAGCAGCCAGTATACACCCCCCTGAAAGTAGACGCTCGGCATGGAAGCGCACTGTGCAAACATGGTAAAAGACATGCCCCTTAACTAAACAAAGCTTAGAAGTTAGTGTACACTCCTCCCCCAAAAGCATATGCTCAGCACAGCAGTGCACCATGCAAACAGGTGCAGCTAAGCTGAAATAAGCTTAGAAGTTAGTGGACACCCACCCCTGATGTCAGCTACCTTCTCTGTAAACACCAACATAGTTTTCTGCTTACACAGAGGGGATATGCGGACATGCTTACCCCTTTATGCTATTCAGTAACTCCATCTCATTTGCATAGGGATTCATGCTCACAGCCTGGAAACTACACACTTCAAAGCCCTACCATGTTAGCAACAGCACCAATACACCATTGCAGATACTCCATGCATGGTACTGTAATACATTTCTGTCACATAATATTAATTTTATTTTTTCCAAATTTTTCTTTTATTTTTTTATAAAGCATGTTTGCGCACTGTGGCCCGCTGTGCAAACATGCTCAGATTATTAAAAAAAATAAATTTAATTTAACTTATTTCCTTTAATGTTTCAGACTCACAGAGGATAGTTTCACTCATCTCCTTGTTGTTTTGATGTAACCAAGCGAGATGTGTGGTGTAAGATGATGTCTGGTATAATTGCAGTATTACTGTGGAATGTCAACCAATTGTTTATATTCCTGGAACATTAACTGAGGCATAATCTGGATATGTACAGATTAAAAAGAAATTTTAGTTATTGCATTGTGTATGAGATGTTCTCCAAGTATATTTATATGCATGGCAGACAAGGTTATGCTGAGACAGATGACAAAGCCATTACATAGTATATAGAGCTTCAGAGGATGACAACTGTATATAATCCAGGTTGAGCAATGCTTTTATGATATATTTAGCAGAGCTTATCTGAGAGGATGTAAGGAAGAATTGCTGAATCATGATTTAGACTTTATGCCTAATATTCCCTACCCAGAGCTATAAACTGTAGCTAGGTCATCTGGTACCATATAAAGTTTCTCAGAATGGGGCTTTCCTCAACCCTAAAATGAGATAAAAAAAGGACTTTCACTCTGAGCTGTAATTACTACAACTGCAGTAAGCTGCTCACTACTATGAGCTGTAATTACAACTGCAGTAAGCTGCTCACTACTCTGAGCTGTAATTACAACTGCAGTAAGCTGCTCACTACTCTGAGCTGTAATTACAACTGCAGTAAGCTGCTCACTACTCTTTGCTGTAATTACAACTGCAGTAAGCTGCTCACTACTCTGAGCTGTAATTACAACTGCAGTAAGCTGCTCACTACTCTGAGCTGTAATTACTACAACTGCAGTAAGCTGCTCACTATTGCTACACTTACTAATACACTGAACTCTAGAATGCAATGTCAGCATTCATTAAAGAAGCCAAAATGCCGCCATTGGCTTCTTATATGAATACCGTTACAAATTTGCACCCCATTGGCAACTGATGACTATGGCCCCAAACAGCTTTCACTGTGGGCAGCCGTCCCCTTTGCCCCACTCTACTTAATGCTATGCCCCTTACCTGGCTGAGAAAAGGCTGCATACATGTGTAAAGTGATTTGCTATCAATATCTCAAAATTTATAAAAAAAAGGTGCGAAACAGTGAAGTGTTGTACCGAAACTGCACCTAAACGAATGGCCCTAATGTTGAAAAACAGCCGTTAATGCCAAAAATGTTGACAATGGCATTTTACGTTATTAACAACAATGCCACCCTTACCGCAACTCCCTAATCCCTACACCTAATCTCCCGTGTATGCAGGGGGGCAAGCCCCCCTGCACCCCCCACACCCCCCCTAACGTATTATTCCAACTCCGAGATCACACTACAGTGGGGAAAGGGATGCATTTCCCTAACCGCACTGTACCGTGATCCCTTTATATGAGCGAATGTTATCTATGCGAATGCACAGCCCATTCACAAATATACCGTTCGCTCATTTAACCTGCCCACATATGAAGTATTCGAACATCTGTTGTTCAAATACTTCATAGCCGTGCAATTGCACGGCAACATTATAATGGTAAACCGTGTTAAGTGTATATCATCTGAAACAGCGATGCATTTGCTGACAGAAGTGGTGAAGTTGGATGGCCAGATGAGAAGAAAAATTTTCCAGTGAAAATAATAACAATCTATAGTTTGTTGCATTCTGTTGTCTTGAGTACTGAGCTGTCAAAGCAGGAAGATAATCTATTTTCTATTGTTAGTATTTAACTACATTAGCATTGGCAAATTCTTAGACTGTGTATCTGCTCATGGTTTGCTGAACTCACTGAAGAGCGAGAAGGTAATTTTTATGTCTTTCAAACTTTCTCTCATTTTCTCTAAGCTTTTTTTGACTTTGCAGTCAGACCATATTTAAGATCAGATGTGTGGGG